>NC_142714.1:24085909-24388939 GCF_055471065.1 Atractosteus spatula
GATGTGGACTCTCCCGCTAAAAGGGAGTTAGGATGAAGAAAAGTAGAAAATCTAAAATCTCAACTAGCAGCAGTCGGTTTTCACGAGGCCTCATACAAGAGGGAAAGCGGCAATCATCGCATCGTTCCGTGTGAGCCACGACCTGGCTCAACACAAAAAGTCATTCAGGGATCGAGAAGTAATAAAGAAAGCTTTTGCTGAGGCTGCTGACTTGCTGTTTGCAGACGTCAAAAACAAACATTTTTGGCAAGGTTCAGACAGCTGTTGCCTGAAATCAAAGAGTTTCTCAAGTCGTCTAAACATGGTGAATATGCCCAATTAGAGGATGACCAGTGGCTTCTGGATTTAGCATTCCTCACAGACTTGAATGAACTGCTGAATGTCGAGCTGCAGGGACAAAATAAAAATTTAACCGACATGATCAGCAGTGTCAACATGTTAAAAAAATACAAGTGTTCTCAAGTAAGCTTCTCAGTGCCAATGCTCACATTAAGATAGGATATTCTTTTTTCTAAAATGGGGAACATTACTTGTTCACTGTAGCATGAGTGTATGGGTATCGTTATTGTACTGATGTGCCCACAGTCTGTTTTTCTTATATCGGAGCTTCAAATTCACACTGGTAGATCACGCTGGACTGCCAAATGAAAAAGTAGATCTTACATTAAAAAGGGTTGGGCACCCCTGCTTTAGAAGTATTAAAGTTTTGAATCCATAGTAAAATGTTTTACTGTAAATGTGAACATTAGTTTTCTTTTGAAACCACAAGGGGGCAGTGTCTAATGGAATTTGAGGCAGCCCCTAAATCATAATAGAAAGCTCATGAAAATCACAAGCTATCCCCTAAAAATGTCAAAGCAGAGTAAACATAATCATTTAAATCAGGGGTAGGGTTCTGGAGGCATGGTGGTGCAGTGGGAAGTTTTTATTTTCTCCCTGTGTTCGCATGAGTTTTTGGCCAGGTACTAACGGTTCTCTCCCATGGTACTGGAAGGTTAACTGGCTTTTGGGAAAATTGGCCCTGTGTGTGTCTGAGTTTGAGTGGGTCTGCCCTGTGATGGACTGGAGTCCCGTTCAGGGTGTATCCCGCCTTGTGTCCACTGCTTGCTGGGATAGGTTCCAGCTCCCTGCAAACGCTTGAAATCAAGAAGTGGTAAGAAAATGGATGGATTTTAGTTTTTACTTTTCTTTTAATTTTAGTATTTTTGCATTATACCATGCTAGCTCTTAAAGCCTAATGGATAGCACTTGCAGCAAGATTTTGCAAGTAAAATAGGTATTACTGAGAAGACATACACTAGCACCAGGCAATCTAGCATTTTTAAGTTCTTTCTTTCTACCCTAAAGAACTTTTACAAACCTTTGCACTGTTTGAATGAAGCCAGAGAAGGAGCTGGTTTCTCACTCGGGACAAACTGTCCTATCCTTTAGTAAATGAATCAGAAGATACATTTGTCACATAGATTGGGCACACACAGTACTAAGAGTGTGTGAAGACTGTTGCCTCTGCATCACATCAGTCATGGTACTTCACTTTCACACTGTATTTAATACAGCCTATTATTTTATTCCATATTTCATCCTTGGCAGCAGAAAGAGGGAAAATATTTTAATAAATTGTATGTACAGAGACACAAATATTAAGCACTGTACCCGATTAAAGTGCTGACTTCATTCACCTGCACCACTGCGTGCAGCTGCAGGGACTCTTGTCATCTACAACAATGTGCTTATTCACAGACTCATTATGTGCCCTTTTGTCTGTTTCACAGTGAAATCCAAAAATCAGACAGACATAAAAGGTACCTGCTGACTGGATGCCTCAATTTGTATTTCAAAAGAGGTTCATTAAAGTTAGAAAAACAAAGCTTAAGACAATCCCAGGTGCCCACCCAGCTATGCCTCGTGATTTCTTTGCCCAGTCCTTAGACAATACATCATTTATTCATTAACTGCCTTTTTGCTGGTTCCCCAGAGGCCCATCCCCACCAGAGAATGACTGTCATCTCTTCCATGAACTGGTTCTTACTGACTGCTAGGCTATGAGTACGTGATTGATCAAATATTTAGCGAGCCATTGCACTTCAGAACACACTCCATGGTTCAATGGACACTCCCTGGAACACAATTTTAAGATATTTTTCATGAACTACAGATCTTCTGCCACCCTTTAATAACGACAGGTGGACCTCTTCTCTTTCAGCTCTGACACTTCCCACTGACTTTGCTATTTTTTCTTTTCTTAATTTAGAGTCGCCAGCTGTTTTTGTTCGGGCAGCAGGGTGGCACAGTGGTTGGCATTGCTGCCTTACAGCGCTGGGGCCTTGGGTTCATTTCAGGGTCGCAGGCTAGCCAGAGCCTATTCTGATAAGCAATGGGTATGAGACGGGATGGGATGGGATACAACTTGGATGGGACGCCAGGCCACCTCAGAGCACACACAGGAACAAACACCTGACTCACACCAGGGTCAATTTTTTGTGAAGCCAATTAACCTACCAGTATGTCTTTGGACTGTGGGAGGACACCAGAGCACCTAGGAACATAGAGAGAACATACAGACTCCACATCAACAGCACCCCAGGTCTGGAATTGAACCCAGGGCCCCACTACTGCTGTACCGCCATAATTCCCTTTACTTCCTCTTGTGTTTGCTAGTATGAAAGACACATATCACTGAAATTTCACAGTGGGACAAACAAGCACATATTATAAATTAATTATATAAACCAAATGCAGAGACTCTGCCAGTAATAGACAATTTATGGTTGGCTTAAGGAGCATGAGACAGGCTTCTACTGTGTTGTCTGGCCAGAACAATCCCCAGATATTGATCTTAGTTACAACTGCTGGAACCAGTGAAATGTGCAATTCAATCCCACACACCATTACCCCCATCACAACTGCAACCAAAGGCGATTCAGCTCCAAGAATGGTGCAGCCTTGGCCTCCAAATACATCAGAACCTACTGGAATACAGTGCTCCCCCAGTCTGAGCTCTTCTGACTCGGAGGACACACTATTCTATAGGGGATTCCTAATATTTCAGCCAGCAAGGGTATTTGCTTTTCCTTCTGATTTTAAGAGCACATACGGTACTGTAACAGTCTTTGAATACAATAAAATATGATGAAGCATATTAAGATACAACTGTCACTTGTACAATTGTGAATTGTGGCTGAACTCTACTCAGAGACAAAACTACACAAAAGGCAAAGTCTAGTCTGCTTCAATTTTCCTCTGCCTCTTAACAGCTGAATTGAAAGATAGTTTTATTACATTCTGCGGGGAATCCTTTTGGGTTAGACACAACATGCCTGATGAGACTCACATGGCAAAAAGCAACTATATGCCTTCTGCACCTCTTTGAGTGTTCTGCATCACCTGCATTCTAACAGTTGTAAATGTGGTACTCAATGAGCTAGATTATCTTAGTAATGCACAGTCGGTTTGCCTCAATGCCGAATTATGCTAATTCTACTACTGGAGCTAGTTGTGATACAAGATTAATTAGTTTAGAAATAAAAACAAGTGAGAATTAATCCTAAAACAACTGGATCAAAGCCAACTAATGGAATTACAAAAAAGGTGTAAGAGCAATTTGGGAGCATGGATAGATCCTAATCTCGCACACATCTGCTCACCCGTCTGCATGTGGGACTTCCCATACTTTATCACTCTCCCATACCACTACCCCATCTACACCCCTGCACCCCTGCCCTCCCTGGCTCAATCCTTGCAATAAAAACGGGTAGGGCGGGGGGGGTGTGGCCAGCCTGAACCTTTCTGTCAAGCTGCCAAGTTCCCTCAGCCAGGCGAGCTACGCCAACTACAGTATACTCTGCATATTTGTCTCTTTCTCTTATTAGGATCTAACTGAACAACTGAGTGTGTAGTTATATGTTGTTCTGTATGCTGTGTGGTGGCAAATTATTTATTAACACACCATAAGGTCGGCATTTCTTGCAAATTTGAAGACAATGTGAAAGGCTTTTCAAAGAGTGCATCCATAATAAAACTCTGGATTCCTATTGTACATTTATTATGTTTTCATCCAAGTGATTTACTTTTGTACCAATTTTGTACCCATTTATTTAGCTGGGCATGTTACTGAAACAATGTGAGTGAAGTGCCTTGCTCAACGGTACAACAGCAGGGTCTCATTCAGGATTGGAACTACAGCCTCCCAATTACATGTCCGGAATACTAAGTACTGTGCCACACTGCTGCCATGACACTTCTGGTCCAGTCGGTTCCTGTGTTCACATCCTGGCACGTTTTTAAACTTCCAAAGTCAGTCAGCATGTTGCACAGGGCTTTTCCCCGGAGGAGAGGTCGCCAATGGAAAAATACAGTACCAATGGCAGGTGAGTCCATCAAGGAAAGGTCTGGAGAGAGGCGTTCTTCCAGCAGCTTTGATTAATGTCAGTCACACAGCAGCCTCAGGGAATCGCATCAACTTCACCGAATAAAAACCCAGAGGCATGAAAATGAATGCACAAGACTTAACTTTAAAAACCTGTCAGGATGTGATTCATGTCACCATCACAAGTGATATATGATGGTGTTTTTTTTAAATCTTCCAATTTGCTCTTCAAAAGTTCTCGATTAAAAAAAAACCCCATCAGAATGGTGTAATCCCTCCTCCCTATATGAATTAGTTTAAAGTTTCTTGAATAAAGTTTTTTTGGTTGTTTCTTTTTTGAAAGACTTAAAATGCTTAGATAATTAAGAAGAGCCCTTCTTTATCATGAATGAAAAATTGTTATGAAGCTACACATACTGTAGGTAGCTACTACAATAAACACATAAAAAATAATATTCCCTCTTTGAAATGCACTATTTTAACCCTTGCGAAATTTACATTTTTTATCCATCTGGTCAGTAAAAGTATTGTCATAAATAACGGTAAGAAGAAAGATTTGTTGAGACACTGTTCAATGGTTCACATCTCTGAATCCAACTCAATGGCTGTGGAGGCACATTGCATCACTGCTCTTGTAGATAAAAGTATTGATTTTGAGAAATGATGAAATTATCAAAGTAGGAATTTTGTCATGATTGTGTGTAGGTATTTTTGTGGAGAGGGGTAAAGGGTATGAAGATGCTCAGACTGCTGTTGCTAAATCCATGAAAGAGTCTCTGTATCACTCTCACCCATAGTGAAGGACTGACTTCACCTCAACTGAATGCATATGATTTGTAGAAAAAAGGTTAGAGCCAAGCTGTGCTGTAGAGAAATTAGATGGGAGCTGAACAAGAGGTTTATTAAGTTTCTTTTGACAATTCAGAGTGTGCATTGTGGAATACATATGGAACATGATTGAACACAGAGAAGGACATTGATCATGATTACTAGATTATGAATTTGGTATATTTAGGTATAATTTGCATGTTAATGTGCTGCTTGATACTTAATAAAATATTAGGACAATGTAAAGTGGTTTGATGATCTCTATCACTGCATATGTTATAATTAAAACTGATCACTCAAATGGGGTGGAGCTGATCATTTCACTAGCAGCAGTTAGGCTGTTGACAGGAAATAGGCTTGGCTGTTGTGGTCAAGCTAGTGTGAACATCACCAAGAAAGGGTCATGATTCCAGCAGCCAATTGTAAATTTCCTGTGCTGTGATTATCGCTGAGTTAATGTACCTGAAAATTGAGTCCAGATTTTGAAGGAGGTGACCTGGAATGTGGTAGCAGTACAGTTTTAGGATTTAAAACAATATTCCTAATTCTCTTCCTTTATCGGCCATGTTGTAGCCTTTAGTTACACAAGCTATTTCAGGACTGAGAAAAGACAGGCACTGCTTGGTCAAAGGGTTATAGATTTTACTTCTCCACGTTCCAAGTCCAATAAACTGATGGCATGAGTGCAGTAAATTGCTATGAGAAACTGTACAAGGCAAAGGCATTAATTCACCTGTAACCTTTTGAAGGCCTGTGCACTGTATCAGTCTGAATGATTCAGGTGGAATGAGGTGTGAAAAAATCTCTAGAATGTCTGCTTTCACCCACTGCAGGAACAGATCTCGAGATCAATGCTACCGCAAGCCCATAAAAGGCCAAAGAGTGCTACAATGATCTAAAGACATTCAGTCAGATTTTCATTTGGTTTTTGTGTAAATGGTCCATTCCTTTCTTCACTTGGTGGTAAATGTATACTCCTTGCTGTCCGACCCAAGTCACTGACCTTAAAAGCAAGTACAACTACACTACTGCACAACTATTTTCACACAGTCCCCTTTCCCCAGTTAGCACAATCAAGTCCAGCTGCATACCATACCTGAAACCAGGGAAGATCAGCACTTAACCGCAACGACTGCAGAATTACTTAGATCACTCTTTAGACACAAAAAAAGAAACTGGTGCGGACCGATGAGCGACAGTAGAGTGAAATGACACCAGAGCGCTTACCTTGTGTCAGGAGGAGAGCTGCAGGGGTTGGAGGTCAACCATAAAAAAAAACAAGGAGAAAGAGAGAAAAGGAAAGATCAATCACAGCTGAAGGACCAGAAAGGATGACAGATGTTAAATTCCTAATAAGCTCAAATATGCAGAGGGAAATTTTCCATTGCTGGCAACCAAAAAACAGCTCTGTATTCAGGATGAGACTGATTCTCTGTGGGAAATGCCAGTGGGCGTGGAAGGGGTCTGCAAGGCAGAGGAATCATTAAAAAGGATCCAGAGTGGGCTGAGAAAGGTTGTGTGGCACAGAGACTACGTGCACACTGCAGCACAGCTCAATCTTTTGGATTAGAAAACAGGACATGGTTGTCATTGGAAGTACAGTGCATTGGAGACTTTCATTGCTGCCTTTACTGAAATTTAGACTTCTTAATCATCAGACTTCAATACTATCACATATTTAGTACTTATTTAAAGTTGAGTGCATATTTGTAAGCTCCTGCCCACATTTTATTCTCTGTGCCAGAAACTTTAATGGGACTGTGCCCTGATCAGTTATACAATATATATTTTAAGCAACTGGATAGCAGAAAATGGGGCACGAAATGTGTCCAAGAGAGGACATATTGACATTAGAAATGCTTCACCCACTTGAAGGTGAAATGAAAGCTAGTAGGGATGCTGGGAGAGTAAGGAGTGCTCTGCATTACCTGTTTCTTCCAGGTAAGCAAACTCCCACAAGACACTGAGAACAATGGTCACCCGTTCCTGTTAGTCAACAACCGAGCCCTGCTTGTTTAAGCAGCTCACTTCGCTTGAACTTAAACAAAGCTTAAGGTATTTCTAAAAATATACTGTAACTATGCCAGGAAACCCTTTAACAAACATCTCTTGTCATGACACTCTCTGAAGTATCTGCTCTTTTTTTCAGCAGTAAAACAAAAGGACAGATGGGATGAAACACAGAAGACAGCTCTTTTGTAATGAACACGTTGCAAACATTTTTAAAATATATTATCAATCGCATTGACTTAAGAGAACGGTTATGAACTCCATTTTAACTGGTCTGCCTGCGACATGAGATTTTTCACAGAGCCTCTAAATGGAAGATAATGTTCTTTTAATCATCACTGTAAAATGTGCTAATTGCAGCAACACACTGAGGTTTTTTAAAAATTTTTTAACTGAAATTTGTGCCACACTGCTTCAAAATGGATTCTAAAACCCAGAAGAGAGGAATGTGAATGTGGCCAAGTTTGCAATAATATATTGCAATAATAATAATGCAGGATAGAAACAATAACTGAAACAATTAATGTTTTTTCTCATGAAATCTATTCTTCCAGGAGACTGATTTTTAAAATTATATCTAGTCGGAGTAATTAAGCAAAGAAATTTAATTGATGAGGGACCTGCATGCACTTTAAATGTTGATTATTAACAGCAGGGTTTGCGCTAGTGCTCCAGTTTCCTCTTACAGTTCAAAAACATACTCGTAGGTTAATTGTCTTTTGGGAAAATTGGCTCTGGTGTGAGTGGTTGAATGTTTTTGTGTGTGTGTGCCCTGAGATGGACTGGCATCCTGCCCAGGGTGTACCCCACTTTTGATCCCTTGCTTGCTGGGATAGACTCTGGCTCCCACCATCAATCGTGAACTAGATGAAATGGCTTGAAAATGGATGGATATTAACAGCAGGTCTGTGGATTAAGGGCAAAAATCAAGCATTTACCCTGCCATAAAGTTCACAGATATAATTATGCTATCACTGCACATGTTGTCTAAAATAAATGGACTAAAATACAATCTACAGTATTAAGGTGTTAGGTTCATGGTGGTTCTAAAATAATGGAAGCAAACAAGAATCAGACCCAAGATGTCTCTTACTGATTCAATTTCTGGAGTGAGTTTTGACTGAACACCTCATCAGTACATTCCCTGCCACTGAATCAGTCCACAGTAGAATTAGTCATTTCAGCTCTGTGCACTCATAGCTCTCAGGTAGAATAACAATCTTCCACACTAAGTCCCGAATCTAACTGTATCTAATTTTAGCTCATCATTGCACTGACCTCGGCCAATCTGTACAAATAATTTAGACTTCTTAGACACAATCAGGAGTTACACAATATCTATGGCAGGAGTATCAACAATTTAATCAAAGCCTCTGCTAGTATTGTCTACCATTGTAACAACTTTGTTCTTAATACTGCTTTGTAAGAGATACTGTAAATGATCGCAAAATCACAAGGTAAACTATACATGAGCAGCCAATATGAAGTGTTGTAGCACCCGATCCATCACATTTACCAATCAAATCCAATTGACACAATATCAGGTGTTTCCTGTCATTGACTTAATTTGTGACTCCCTACATATCCACAAACATAAAAGCTTTTGTAGACAATATAGATCTTGCAGGGGTAGCAGTGGCTAACATTTCAGTTTAAAAACATCATAAAATTGATTCTGCATAAAAAGAAGGAAAAGAAAAGAGCGAAAAGACTTTTGATAGCAGTAGAACAGGAGAGCAGAGATGTGTGTGAGGGGGTGTCTTCAATGAGAAACACAAAGCCTGATCACCGACACCCTAGGTTTCTTTAATTAAAATCACTAAATCAGATTCCCTTGAACACCATCTTTCTTCCTGAGTAATGGTGGAGTTCTGCACTCTCTGGAAAGCTACAAAACCCAGCTTCCTAATTAACATTTTGACACACATTATCTAGTAATGCTGTAGCCTCAGTGGAAACTGCTGTGTAGAGGCCAGAATAAACTCTTTCAGTGCAGACTGTGTTGTTAAAGTAAACACATTTTTTGCTGTCATTATTATATACCAAATTGTGAATTTAGGACCAGTGGAAGGGATGTGTCCAAAAACAAGTCTGCAAGCAAAACCACCATATGGTGGTGTGGCCAAAAAACCATCAATCTCTTCGAAAATGTTTGGGAGGTGAAGAGAATATGCACTAATTTAAGGAACAAATCGCTGAACCCTCACTCACTGGAAAGTTGACTGGAAAGAAAATTCACCTGCCAGCGTTTGGCAAATCAATGCTTTCTGTCATCTTGCTCTGTGGTCGCCACTATTCTTGTGATTTCTCTAATAGGATGTCACCTATTGCACACCTCCAATGAGACTTCTTTCTTTTGCTGCTCTTCAGAATTCACTTAGTTACAGATTAAATTCAACAGGATCTATTATGGAATTAAGGGGCTAATCACCTGGACCTCTTCATATCAAAAGGCATAAGCCATAAGATGATTAGACTGGAATCCCAGAGGTAAAAAAGTAGAGAAAAGTGTGTGTTTTTTGTTTCATCTTTAAATCAAGTCAGGGAAAAGGAGAAAGCAGAAAAAATAGTTATTTGGGTTTTAAAGTTCCATCGCTATTTAAAAAGATAAAATACATTATTCTTTCTAACATGAGGTCTCTAAGAATGATTACTGATTTTTGATCTGCCATTCCTAATCCATATAGGGTCACATTGTTCAAATAGACATACAGTAAAAGGCTTCTGATTTATATCTAATGAATATTTAAGCAGGAGTATGCTGACAGAGGGTTTTGCAACTTCTATACCATTTGTACTTTTCATTTTACCCAGATGAAGAAGGACTACTGTTCAAAATGACCTACAGTATATGGGTTTTAACCCATATAAACACAGGGAACAACACAATACAGTACCTTTCTTTTCTTGTATGCTGTTTGTGTGTCGAGGCTGGAAAATTGGGAGCTTCTTCTATGTGTTCTGCTCCATCCTGCATTTTAAAAGTCTCAGTGCAATCAATACTTTGTCTGACATGAGTGATTTGTCAGGGATGTATTATTTTTGCTCTCCTGTTCTCCAACGGCTTAGCGCGAGGAGCGCTTAGTGAAAATGCACGCTGAGCTTCCCGTGGCAATTACTGCTTTCAACGTTCATCATCCTACCAGCATGAGGCCATTTGAACCAAGACAGTCTTTTTTTTGCTATCCTCTTGCTCTGAGATTCTCTCTTCTGGGCTTCTAAGCCCTGAAATTCAACAGGGTTCAATAAGGCCAATTAGATATAGGCTGGGCAGGAATCCATGGCAACAGTAACTACACAACCCGACAATTCTCATATCCTAGACTGAAATGCTGAGCGACTGTGGGAAGCATCGGTAATTCTGCCACACACTGCTTGTGCAGGAGCCCAAGAATAATCAGAATATTCTATATCAATGAGTGTGCTTTATAAAGGTCTTTTCTGTTACTGTACAGTATGTAGGCTAATCCAGTTATTTAAAGGGAAGGCAACCTGAGCTATTCCATTTATGTTTAAAAAGCAAAGTATTAGGAATCATGATATTTAAATCAAGGGATGGCATATTAATAATATTTATAATTGCTTACACTTATATAGCGCTTTTCTGGACACTCCCCTCCACCACCACCAATGTGCAGCATCCACCTGGATAATGCGACAGCAGCCATATTGCGCCAGAACGCTCACCAAACATCAGTCATCAGTGGGGAGGAGAGCAGAGTAATGAAGCCAATTCATAGGTGGGGATTATCTGGAGGCCATGATTGGTAAGGGCCAATGGGAAATTTGGCCAGGACGCCGGGGTTACACCCCTACTCTTTTCGAGAAATGCCCTGGGATTTTTAATGACCACACAGAGTCAGGATCTCGGTTTTACGTCTCATCCGAAGGACGGCGACTATTTACAGTACAGTGTCCCCCTCACTATACTGGGGCATTAGAACCCACACAGACCGCAGGGTGAGCGCCCCCTGCTGGCCCCACTAACACCACTTACACCAGCAACCTTAGTTTTTCCCAGGAGGTCTCCCATCCAGGTACTGACCAGGCTCACACCTGCTTAGCTTCAGTGGGCTACCAGTTGTGAGTTGCAGAGTGATATGGCTGCTGGTTTAAAATTGTGGCATGAAGGAGTATGGGTTTATTTAAATTATTGTGTCCAATTTTGGTCACCACATTTTAGAAAAGACGTTGCTGCTCTGGGTTCAGTCCAGGGAAGGGCTACCTGAAACATTCTGTGGCTTCACAGAATATTTTACACTGACAGGCTGAAGGAACTGAGCCTTTTCAGCCAAGAGCAGACTCAGATTAAGAGCGGAACTGACTCGAGTATTCGAAACCCTCAAAGAAACTAACAAAGCCAACCCAGTGCATTTCTACAGAATAAACAGTGAAACATGAACTATATTGAAGTGCGTATAAAACTAAGATCAGGAGGCCATTCTTTATGCAAAGTGTTGTGGGAGTGCAAATTAAGCAACGTAGTTATGTTGCTGATGTTGAAACCTTGTCTTCTTTTATGAAATACTGTATCTAGATGAGATCCTTGAATCAATTAGCTGCAAACTACCAAACAGACTAGATGGACTGCATGACCTCCTTTCATTTGTAACCCTTCTTATGCTCCTATGGCTAGGTGCCCAAGTAATTCACTAAAAAACACATTACTTAATTCCAAAGTGGTGGAAATAAATGAATAAAAGCCATCTCGATTTGTTTTGCACTGAAGCATTAGTTGAACTGCTTTGTGGGTCTGAAAACATTCACTTTATCAATGTCATCACATCACTTTCAATAACCACAATTCAGGGTCACAGTGGCCCAGAGCTTGTCCTGAAAAGCACTGGACCCAAGACAGGATACACCCTGGAGAGGATGCCAGTCCATTACAGGGCTGATGGACACACACATACAAGGGCCGATCTTACAGAAACCAATTAACCCGCCAGTACAGTATGTCTTTGGATTGTGGGAGGAAACCAGAGCACCCACAGGAAACCCATGCAAACACAGGGTGAACATGAAATACCCCATGCAGATAGCAACCCTCTTGAACACAGGGAGAACGAACAGATAGCACCCCAGGTCCAGAACTGAACCCAGAGCCCCAGCATTGCGAGGCAGCAATGCTAACCACTGTGCCACTGTGCTGCCATGTTCATTCTAAATGACTACATACTCCCTTAAAGTTTAAGTGAACCTTTGTAGAAGTGGTTGCAGCATTCCAGGAGTTGTAGTCCATGTAGAACTCCTCTGCTCGTGTAAAATGTGCAGAGATTGTTCTGCGAGGCCCAAAGCCCCAAGAATGTTGCACCATGGTCCCATTATCTTTTGTACTGTACTGATTGTACAATCTAGTCATTGTACTGATCCAGACTCTTGGATCACATTGTGCTGTGGGCTGTAGGAAGCTGTTGCATTACTAGATACTGCCCTGTGGAATGGACAGGAGCCCTGTGGTGACTGGTAGAAGATGTAGCACATGGGGGAACAGCTCCATTCCTGAAGGGGCCAGAAGATTTAAGGTTTTCCCTCCACCTGAGTCCTTAATTGCCTAATTGAACCCATTGTTTGTTGAAGCCTCTCTTTACTCTTATGACTCTGTAGGTTTAAACCCCACAGGACTGGGTTTAAGACCCTTAAAGACCGAAGCTGAGCTCCACTGGTGTAGTTGTGCAAATAAGCCAGAATAGGAGGAGAGAACTGAAGGAGGGGTGTACGACACCACATATACTGTATAGGGTAAAACATAGTTTGCTGACACTCTTCTATTTCCCAAGACTTACAAGTGTCATCGGCCCACTTGTTAACCCCATGCCTGGGTATTAACAAGAAGACTGTGTAGCATGCTGCTTTCTATGGGGAACTCCCCTAAATGGTATACTGGCACAAAAAGGGAACACGTCATTCATTGTGGGGATGTGCTGCAGCTGAGTCAGGAACAGAGAAACTTTCCTCTGGTCCAGATCTGGTACAGATACTGTACATGTAGCAGTGGGTTCTGCCTTGTGATCTGGGCCTTTCCACAACCCTGCATCAAGCCTGTGCGTAATGCTAAAGATGTGGGTTTGATCCCTGGAGCAGTCAGCTTTAATGTTACTATGTACAGTATATAGTACCTTTTGCTAGCACAGTAACGTGACTGGTATGCAGTCACAAAGTTTCTCATTACCTTTGTTTCCCAGAACACAGAAATATATTGCACTCATCAACTCTGAGCATGCAACAACCAAATGAATTTCAATGTAGCGGACATACCAAAATAATTCACCTGAGTTTTTGGCCTTGTTATCCACTCTTACTGCAGTAACATCTCAGGGGCATTTAGCTGTTTCAGACTTTTGACACAAATGCATCTTATTTTAAACCTCCTCCCACAAATGCCAGACATTCCAGTTTAAGTTATTTTTTAATTAAACTGCTCTCCCGATTGTTAAATTTAAAGCAGTTATGTGTCATGAAAATTGAGTCATCCATTGAGTTTTTGTTGTCGTCTGCTGTTCATTTCTATTCACTTGCAATATCGGAATTGACAAATTTTGCAAACGCTTCTACTTGCTGGTTGAGATCAAAGTAATTGCATTTCTCTAACAGCACTCCAAAGCTCCATGAACTTCCCACTGTGTTCCAGTGTCCTCCTCTGTAAGAGAGGCTGGCCTAATCCTTCAGTTTCTGCTCTTTTCCTCACACTGCTGTTCAACAGCACTTTTATTAAACAAACACTGTAGGACACTGCAGTTTCCAGTGAACAAACCTTCCAAGGTCAACTTTGGGCTTCAGTTTTTTCACTAAGATAAACACTTTTTCAATTCAATTTTTTACTTTTACACCAGAGATGTGTTATCTAGTCTGCTTAATGCTACAGAAACCAGGATGAGCTCTGGTCCAATGAGCTTCTGTGGTTCAGAAGCCTTACACATGAGAAGAAAGAGGTAAGAATACTTTGGTTACCTTTAATGTGTTACAGCTCCTCCCCAGCAAACAGGATTTTCACGATGTGACTGTCACACACTTTAACAGACCAGTGCATATTAAATGTTAATAGCTCAGGTGAAGTGTACTGGAATTTGTGTCACACAGTATACCACAGATATACCACTGCTGTTAGGCTTTAGTGGTTAATTTGTTTATTCCAAAGAAGATTCACAGAGCAAAAGTGCACATTTTTGCGCACTGTTTTTGTAAGAAGGTGGTCCTTTGTCACAAACAACTGTAACAGGAATTTTTAAAAAGTTTTTTTAAAAAGTTTTCTTCCCCTCAGCTCAGGAGTCTATACAAACGACCTTAAAGTATTAAACTTTTTTTCCCCTTTTTATATTTATTTCAATGTGTGACATTTTTATTGAGAGATGTTTTATGAGTGAATATACCTCAAGAAATGTCTGTCACGTACAGTACCTGCAAGGTCTCTTACAAAAGCACCTGACTTCCTGAAAGGTACTAATAATGTCAGCCCAAAGGACTCCTTCAAGCTTGACATAGGAGAATGAGAAAGCATGAAGAAATTACACAGAAGTGCATTTGGGACTGAAAACAAGAAACTCTGTTACACAGTCACAGGTACTAAAGTTGACTCATTATGATTAATGCACAAAATATGCAAAATGCACAAAATAGACCACACAGTTCCATCTTTTTCGTCACCTGTCTTATGTAGTTATCTTCTGTGTCCTGTACAGGCCACACTGTTGTGAAGCACATAGATGGTTTTGCACATAGATGTGAACAATGCCATAAGCAAATCTTTATTTTTTTTCTTTTTACCACCATTATTTAGATTTGTAGCATTTAATGTTTTTTTTCCAGGCAAGAGCCATCAACATTCATGTTTACATGACGAATGGCAAAAAGATTATACTGACAGAAGAGGAAAATCATTTTAATGTATCCCCTCAGCATGTAGATGTGCAACAATGTTCTGCCTGTTTATTAGAAAAAAAAGATTATTATAGCTGATCAGCAGATATGTTGCATACAGTGAGTAACATTGATGTTTTAAATCCTTAGCATCTGAACATAAGAAGGGTGGCAATGGAAAAGAGCTCATTCTGCAGTAGTAGAACAGGACTTCTTTTTCTAATAGTAGAGCTAACACAAAATGATCAGACATCATACTACTGTACATGTGCACGCTGAGGCAGCTCTTTCAGCAATAGAGGTTTAGCATGTGCACTAAACTACACAAATCAAGTGTCACAGTTTCACTGAGGTCTCTGATTATTGACACCAATACCTAGATAACCAACAGGTCATCTACTACTGGACAGTGAGATGCAGCTGAGGCAACAGCGACTCACTGATCGACCTCATGCTGCTTTTGACCCCCATTCAATGAAAAAGGTCAGTTTGGTCAGTCTCTTTTTCTTGTAGCTGTTGATGTTCAGATAATTTAAGATCAAAGAATTGAACAGGGTGATTTGAAGGGTTAGATTTACAAAAAGTGGATTTGCAGTTTTCAGAATTTCATACATCCACTTTTAATAATTGCTTTATCCTTAGAGGACCAGATGGACCAGAGACTAATCTGGCAGGCAAAGAGATCCAGTCAGGTCAAAAAGTTATATAGTTACGTTTGTCCATGAAATTCTGTACAGTGCTGATATTGGTTACAGTCTTGGGCCAATACTAGGCTGATGGACTTGATTATATTCAAATCTAATAAAGAAACAACTGATATTGCCCAGTGCTGGCTGGTTATCTAAAGAGACGTTGTTGATATTTCCATCAACATCTTTTCACAGAGTGCAATACTTTTCAATAGACATGTGCAAGAGCGACATGACACTCTCTAAATTAAAAAATAAATAAAACCAAAGCCGATGGTTCTAAAAATCTTTAGTAAAAAAATGGTTTAGTTATTTTCACGTTCAAATCTGAAATCTTAATTTAAGCCTTATTGGAGCAGAGTTATGAATCATATGATTTGTGATTTCTGGCACAGAAATATAATTCCTCCTCAATTTTAAGATTAATTTCACAATGCCTTACCCCTTAAGCACCTTCAGGAAGAAAGAGAGAATTTTTAAAGTTGGAAAACTGAGGGCTTACGTTTTAGGTTTGTACTGAAATCTATTGATGTTTCAAACTAATATTTTAGCTTCAAAATGACTGCTATTATTTATAAATCAAGAACATCCCTCACCATCTTCTGAAATGCAAAATGAGTACTGTGCTGTCTTTTTGTCAACTTTTCTTAAAGCGGACTGGAAGCTTTGTCACCAGCTGACATGTTTAATCCACTTTTTCTGTGCTAGCAAAGGTTTTCCATGCCTTTGCTTTCACTTTTTCTAAGGAAACAAGAATCTGCTGGAGAATGGGACTGCTTTAAAAAAAATCTCATAGAATGTGCAAATTCTATCAAAAGATGTTTATAGCATCTATTGCTCTCTGTGATAGCGCCCCCCAGAGCCCAGGTAAGAGGCTTGCAATTGGGTCCTCAGATCTCCGGACTTATGAAATGTAAAATCCAAGTGTGAGCCATTAAAAAAATAATTTAACTTAGAAATATCTAAGATTTAAACACATCTCAAATGACAGCAAAGCTTACTAGGTATCTATACTGTATATATTGCTCTTTAGGTGGCCAAAGAATGAAGTTGCTGGGCACCTTGTTTTTGTTAGTATTATTTTATTCCACCTCAATCTGTAGCATTGTTTCTAAAATGCATACCAATTGGTGAACAAATGTTATGCACTGATTTGACATAAGTCTCATATTTTGCACTCAGCCACTGATCATTGCAGGATACAGACTCTGATTTAACCACAGAACCATTGGGGATAGTTTACATTAGACAGAACCAGGAGGTTAACAGTTTTATTAATGTCTTGTAAGTGTTTTGAAATTGAAGGAGGACACAGCTTAATTTTCAGTCACTGCTAGGAGTAATATTTATGCTTTCATTTATATGAACACTCACGGATTTCTCCTTCTTATTGCCCGGTTGCATTTTCTCTCTGCATTCATTCATATTCTAATGATCTTATACACCACAAAATCTTAACATTACTCAAAAACACTGGCATTGGAGTAGCCTATATTCTATTTTATTTTCATATCAAAGGGATTTATTTCTTTTGACTTACTAATTTACCATGTTATCAATTAATTGATAATTACTAAATAATTGATTATTCCTGTGGGGACTCCACAGCAAACATTTAAAAATGTTGCACACATTTTCTTCATGTTCTGCACACAAGATTCTCAAAAGTTCTGCATACAGTGTTTTGTTTGTTGAAACAGCAACATAATCATGCTAGTTTCAATAATTCCATTCACCTATTTCAAATTACTTAGTTCAAAAAGCCAGTGATGAGATTCCTGTACGAAAATGACTGAGGAGAAGTAACACATTATTATGTAATTTGAAAATGTCATTGATATATCTGTTTGACATGCAGAGGGCTTTACCAAATTCATTAACTTTTTTTGTTTCGGAAATGTCACGGTCATAACATTTCAGAATGACTTAGTTCTGCTTATTCTTAAATTTCATGGTGTTGGAACAAATCATGAACATGGATTTAACAATAGCAAAGTAGTTTTAAATCTTGAAATATAACAATAGCAGATGTTTGTGAAAT
This sequence comes from Atractosteus spatula, assembly GCF_055471065.1. Taxonomy (NCBI): domain Eukaryota; kingdom Metazoa; phylum Chordata; class Actinopteri; order Semionotiformes; family Lepisosteidae; genus Atractosteus; species Atractosteus spatula. The sequence continues at coordinate 24,103,701 of NC_142714.1, forward strand.
ACTTGTTTCATATGTAATGCAGAGGTTTGGGAATTGCTGGTTATCAATTCCAGTCCTTTCTTGCTGAAAGTGGCTGAATGCAAACACGACACTTTTTGCATTGGAGTGCTTTCTTGGTAAATGTGTCTCAGGCACGGCTCTGGATGTTAAACAGACTATTTGGCTAATTAAGGTTTAAGCAAAGTTAATGTCATTTGTCCGCAGCTCCTGACAAAATCACAGCTTTGCATATTATCAGAGAAACACTGTACCCAGTTTAAGGCAATACAAAAAAGGAGGATGCACATCTACAGTAAGTGCTCTTGGTGAGTGTGCCACAAAATGTTGCCTCTGACACTCACTGCTTTGCAAACGATCATGTGAGGTACAGTACATGAGGATTAGCAACCAAATGTTCCAGGTGAGACCATTTTATAAAGAATAGCAGTACTGCGAGAGAAATATTTGTATTATTTATATTTACTGCCCAGACATATGTCTTTGCTCCTTTATTTACCTAATTTTGTAAATATCAGAAGCATTGACACCTGCAAACTTTTTAATAATCCTGCTGGTTCCTTTAAAAAACATTTTTTTGTGTGTTCTCCATGAAAGTTGAGAGTTTACAGAAGTTTTCAGCTTCTTCGGGGCTTCATTAGTACCACAAGTATTGTGGTATTGAGCTGTCTGCTCTAAATGGTGTTATTTAACAGAACTTCTGAAGGAGGTCTAATCTTGCACTTCCACTTTCCTGCATATAAATACTCCCTGACTGCTGACAGCTCTTTGCCCCCCTTCCTCCACCACAACTTTACCCCTACAACTGCCTCTCTGGCTCATTCCTCGTAATGAGGGAGATAAGACAGGGCTGATCTTTGGCCAGAGCTGTCATTTCCTCAGACAGGCACACTACTGCCAAAGTATTATGTAAGCTATGCCTTTATATTTGTCAGCGTATTTGATCATTATTACAATTTTACTAAACTGTAAAGTGAAGTGTAGGTTAGGCAAACTACAGCCATCTTTGATCAAGAGTCACCACACAATGGTGCACAATTTATCGAACTCTAACTGAGTGAGGTGAATTTAAGTTGGCCAGAGAATCCTGCACAACATAACATCCTCTGGCTTCTTGGATGCCAATGAATTTCCAGTATTATCAATGAGAGCCACATAAATCTTTCCTCAAATGCCTTAACTCTGCCTATAACACTGTGGGGCCCCTAGTGTGATGACAAGTTAGATGGCCACATTTCAGAAGACACTCATGGTGTCTTCTCTGCAGGTTCAAAGGTTGTAGTTGTTAAGAATTCATGATTCCAAAACACAAGAGGTATAAAACAGAAGGCAATTGTGGACAATTTAAGAAATTTATAAAGATTCGTGTTCTGCTCACAGGGGAGCAAGTCTCATTATGAAAATAACATGCTACTCTGTGGAAATGGAAGCTTTTATGCTGCACACAAGAAACATCCAAACAAAATGATTTTAAAATCACTGAAGCCCTTGTGTATAAGATAAATCCTTCTCTTTTTCTAATTCAGCTTGGCAGTTCAACCTACTCTGCACCTCTTCCCACTGCAAGTGTTCGTTAACATCACTTCCAGAATTTTTCCCAAATTCGATTGCTGCCAAGCAATGGAAATATTCCAGCTCTGTGGAATATAAAAACAAACTGAAATGATCGTGGTTCAAGAGCAAGGGTTTAGCCAAGTGGACACAACGTCCCACATTAGATTCTAAGTGAAGCAAGGAAGCAAAGCCATTGACAGTGAGAAAGCCATGCAAGGGCAGGCCAGCAGCGGAGAGCGAAACGGGTACATCAATGAAGATGAACGAACAGCACGGGGCACAGGCAATGGGACACAGAGACGGCACAGAACCACGCAAAGAACCGATGACCGAAACAGGGTGAGAGTAGGAATACAGGAGGAGAAGTGCAGAACCAAAAGGGGTGAAAAAAAACAACAACTAGATCCCAGCAGGAACAAAAAAAATACCCCCCAAATCAAAATGTAACTCCAAAAATGTCAGGAACAGGAATTTAGCTTCACCAAAAGATGAAGGTAAGGTGTTTTATTGGGTATTCCTACATTGCACTCCAAATTCTAGCAGGAGTGTGTCTCTTTTTGCCCTTCCAGGCAGGGGTTCTCCGAATAGTAGCTGATTTAGTGGTTGGGCACAAGTTCTGATAATGGAATGGGAGAAATCTAAGCAGATTTGTTTTACTTTGTACATTGCCACCCTGTTTAATAACCCACAACCGACAGAAAATGTTGTTGCTCCAGGAATTCTTACCACATTCTAAGCTGAACAAATGACCCTTATTAGCAGAGCATGTGGTGAGAGGAATCAGTATTCAGCTCTGTGGTACGCCAAGTGCTGAGAAGGCCGGCTGGCAACACAATCTAGCATCTATCTAAGCCTGCCTGCTGCACACTCCAGTAGGCACCTCTGGCAGCATGTTCTAACACTGATTCACTGTAGTTTCCTCCAGACGTTGATTCTCAACGTCCTGGATTGGTTTCTTTTAATTAAGTTAAACTTATTTTCAATTATATTAGTCAAACGTCAAACTGAATAGAGAAAAGCTGAGAAACATCTGGGCTACTGTGCCACTTCAGTCTGTACAGCAAATGACCACAAGGTCCCATTGGACATCAGGGTTGAGCTTCAGCCCAAAATCAGAAAAACTATGAAATGCCGAGAGTAAAACATTTTGTAAATCTGATGAGTTGTTTCTTGGGATACTAGCCTTTTTAATGCAGGCAGTGATTATTATTTGGTATGCTCACCAATAGACATTTACTGTACTGAATTGCAAATTGTGAGTGGAACAGATTTATTCACGATAATGAGGTACACAAATGGAACTTTGACCAAAATAAATCACTAGACTCAAAAGCATGGCAAATAGCTAATATATCTAAGCTACGCAGAAAACACTGCACTTCATTCTATATTAAATGTTCTGAAAGATCTCATCCCAGATAATATTGCAATGCTCATTCTGGGTGTATTCAGTTTATTCACGTTAATGACCCTTCCTGTGCATTTATCTACTTTGGTCTATTACTGTAAATAGGCTGATTTTTTTATATGTTACATGACATGGTAAGAAATGCAGGTACAGTATGGCAGCCTTTTTTTTACAAAGAATCACTTTTGAGACTGGATCTTTATGATTTACAGCAATTGGGTAAAGTAAAAGCTTTTTCGCTTTTCTCCCTGTTGCTTGCTTGAATGTCTATGTGCCTTAAGGCAACACTGCTGCTAAAAAGGGAAACCCGAAATCACTCCAGTGTTTATAACAACAAGGCTGCACAAATGTAAAGGAAAATGGAAGACTGCAACTAGAGACAGTTTCATACTAAATAAAGAACTGCATGAATCAGATCCAGATGGGACAGAAAGAGAAATGTGTTTCTGTGCGGAAACAGCAAAGGGACATATTAATACCCTAACAGTGCAGAGGAAGCATACGCTGAACAAGCTGTTATACAACAGATCATTTATGAAATAAACACGGAACACGCGGAGAGTGGAGGAGTGAAAGTTTGGAATATTCCAAAACCACATTGCTGGTTTTATGCGATGAAATTCCTTTACAGACCACAGTAGTAGGACTTAGCTGTGATCCCAGAGCACCGGATAGGAGGGCTGGCAATGTACACAGTAAAACCACCATCTCTGACAGCATCAGAGTATCAGATTTACGCTAAAATCATTAATCACTGCACTAGTGATGGCCCCACACACAATCTGTTGCAAATTCCTTTTTTATGATGAGTGGAATTCATAAATCATTACAGTTACCCTGAACAGAAACATACCTGATTATCTGTTTCTAATTAATCAGGTTTTCTTTCTGCACTGATCAGTCAAAATCTGCTACCTGCCAACACCCCAGAAGCAAATTTGTGAGACACTAAAGCACTGTATGAACTGCATGCGAATTTCTTTTTTTGCATCAGAATCTGCAATTACACAGATTCCCCTATCATTAAATTACAAGGCTGAATGCTTCCTGTATATAGATAATCCTTCCAAAAATCAACATTATTTTAGTTAAATATTAACTACAATACTTGGTTTCACACTTCTTCATCATGATTTGTAGACAATTATTCCCTGCATTATTAGTGCACAGTCTGCTGAGAACATGCTGAATAGACCAGAGGAATTACTTTTAAACCGTAACTAAAATGTACTGCAATGTACAGGAACCCGTAAACTTACTTTGAAGTGCTAAATGAAACAAAAAATATATTATTCAGTTTTGACACTGACGTAGTGAAAGTAACTTTAAAAGTAAATTGCAACAGGTAGCAGACAGGACCTTTTTGTGCAACATTAAGGAAGACCCCTGTTGATGGACTGAGAGTTCTACCACTCCAAGACTTTCACATTGACCACACTGCTCTGAGAAAGACTCAAGAGTGCTGTGAGGAACATGTCCCCTAAGACAGCCATAATGACAGTGCTTAAGGATGAAAAATAAAGATATAAAATCAATTTTCTGCAAATCTTTGGAGATTAAAAAAATTAATTGGAAAACTTAAAAGAACCCCTGAACAAAGATCATAGGACTCTGCCTTTCCACCCCCCTTCAGACCTGATATTCCTCGTTTCAGCCATTTCGGTTCACCGAGCACAATGAAGAAATTTTCTCGTTTTTCGTACTCTTCCGCGTCTACTATTTTGACCATTATGGTCTTCCTGCAGTGACACGAGAAAATAAAACAAGACAGAGAGAAAAGTGAATAAATGAGAAAAAGAAGCAAAGTGCAGGCTGTTGCGTCTTTTTTGAGAGACAGAGAGCCGCTGTCTCAAACCCCATGAGCACTTGCACAGTTGTTTCCCCATCGACAGCAGGCAGACCTCCAACCTTCAGCCCAGAAAGCCATTAGTGAGAGGCAGAGACAGCAACACTACCCCCCTCCCACTCCTCTGTCACATGGCTGGTCCTTTCAGGGGAAGACAACTGCCAAAGATTCATGATTTCTGCACCATTTCGGAAAAGAGAAGAGATAGGGTAGGAGCAGAGATCAACGCTGAACCTTTCTACCTGGGCTGTACATTCTATACAGTAGGCTTCACATCGTGGTTTTACTGATTCCTTACCTAAACCACATCAGTGATCAGGGTTGTTTTTAGCAACATGTTTGTCTACAGATGCAGTGTCATGTGCTACAGTTGCAGAAGCAATGTGTTCAGCAATATTGAGGGACAGAAAGTTTGCAAGCGTGAAACTACATTCTTTAACCTCTCGTACTGAGAATTGGAAAAGATGGATACCTCACTACCTCGTCAGGGCCAAAACTCAACTTTTTCAGCGAAGCTGGAAAGGGTCCCGATTACTCATTGTCATCAAAGATCCTGATGGCACTTTTCCAGAGCTCGAGTTCCAGCCCTGATTATCTACCTAAATTGCAGGTCAGTATTTCTCAATCTTGTGCAGTAATTTTCTCCTCTGATTTTTAACTGGCCAAGTAAAACCCTGCTTCACCACCATATCTGCTGAGTAGCAGAACTGCTGGGGCAGAATGCGAGCCTTCTCTATCAGCAAGGCACTCTGAGATTGTTTGGGATGTCCTAAATGTCATTGCTATAATTAATAACTATAACAAATTATTGGGGAAATTATATTATAAATGGTTCAGATTTATAATATCAAATTAAATTAAAGCAGAATGTGTATCTAAAAAATTTTTTTTTGAAGAAATGTAAGCAAGTTAAATAATTTATTAATTGATGCGCTTTAAAATACTGCTACCACAAAGGAGATTGTGATTAATATACTAGTATTTCACAGAACTTTGTTTCACTCATAGACAGGGCAAAAAAAATGTGTTTTCATTACATCATTCTATTCTGGATTAACAGCGCAGACGAGATTTATGATTTAGAACCAATTTCATTTCATCCTCAGAGGCCTACAGGGTATCATACACTCCAATGACCATAGTTTATGTACTACAGTATGTATTCCTCAAGAACTTTCTCTGACTCCTGTGCAGGCTCGGCCTGTGTCCTAGTCATTGGCTTTGCTTATTTGGTAAAGAAAAACCTCACACATTTTTAATCTGTGCTCGTAATGTAAAATCTTTGACTTTTCTCTTCCATCCGTCTGTTCTTGTAGGTGAGCATGAGCCTATCTTGGCAAGTAATGGGCACAAGGTGGAATGGGTTCACCAGTCCTCTGTAGGGCACACACCGACACAGACACAGACACAGGCATGCACCCACTCTCAGCAGGAATAACTTTCCCAGAAGCCAATGAACCTACAGTACATTTGGGAGGAAAAAGGAGCGCCCGGAGGAAGCCCAGGCAAATAGGGGGAGAACATACAAACTCCAAGCAGACAGAACTAGAGGTCCAGAATTCAACCCAGGTCTCCGGTGCAGTGAGGTATACTGTAGTAGCAATGTTAATCACTGATCTGACTTTCTCTTGTAGAGCTCAAATTCTCTTGACAACAAACTGTTGCAATGTTCTGGAAAAATGTCAGCTTTGTGGACGACCAGCCGTAGATGAACTTACAGATCTCCCTGACACTATGCCGAACAACCCAGCAGCTGGGTCTCTGTGACACCATCAGGCTCTTTTTAACCATTATTTCACTAAGATATCCTATTAAGATCAAAGGAGGAAGCTGGAAAACAATGTTGTTACTGAATTGAGGCGAGGGGCTGTTGAGCAGCTTTGACGTTCTAGCCTATTTGTTTACTTACTCAGGGCGCTGTGTTAGGATAGTAGGATGTTTGACATTAACTGTTAAGAGGACCTTCAACAGTCAGGGGTGGTAAGGAAAATGTTTGTAGGGCTAAAAGGTAGTTATGCACTCTTCCTGGTGACCATACAGTATGTCTACTTTAATTTCACTAAGGTAAAAGGCCATAACTGTTACTTAGACTTTCAGTATAAATTGTATATTAACCACTATCCCTTAAAACTTTCAGTTAATAGTGCTTTCTTCCAGATTTGTCTTTTGTCTGATGATGATCTACTGGTTAGGCTTTTTTAAATCCAGGGTTCCACATCACCGACAACACACCCTCTTTGACAATGTGAAATAAATCACATTTCTATTTAACAAATTTTGTACACTGCGTCATGTCTTAAAAGATATGTTTTATTAAAGGTATTACATTTTGCATAACAGGTCTAACTGCATATCCAATTAAGTGTGAAAGAATTTAAGCAAGAGTGTATTTAAGCAAGTTTTCTTCCGTTGAACCAATATGAACTAATTCTATAAACAACCACAAATACTGACCTGATGATGTGGTCAACTGTAACCAATATGATGTAAAGAAAACTTCATTTTTATGCGTTTTCTTCAATACCATAAAACCTAAGCAGGCAATACTAGATTGTGGCCATTTGCTTTCAAATGTCTACACTACTGTAGATTATCTGTTTTAATGCCACTCACAGACATTATTCTAGCAATTTGGTCTACAAAATATTAAACATTGCCTAATTCTTTTTACTGAAGAGAAAATTTCACCATCTTCAGATCCAAACATCAGATACATTTGGCTAAATGTAATATATACAGACTTAACAATGGGCACTTACAAGGACCACAGCAAATCGGAGATAACAATAAACCTAACCAGCAAGTGTATGGAAGGTGGGAGGAAACTGGAACACCTGTTGAAAACCTACACAGATGTAGGGATAACATGCAGACTCCACACAGAAGGTACTCAATCTGGAGTCAAACCCAGGACCCAAGAGTTGTAAGCCAGTTAGGAAAAAAGTTGGTGTCACTTAATTCTAAACATGAGATTGTGCATTATACATGTATACAAAAAATAATATAGTATTTTATAATGATAAAACTTCTATCATAAATGTGTGTTTGTAACATTAAAAATAATAACCTACTTTGTATTTTAATACCTACTGTAGTTGGCTATATATAAACCAATACAGTATATATTTTCCTGAAAAACAGGCAATATTATGAATCTGTCATCCACCTAACTTACCCTGTGACAAATGCTCCATTTCAAATAATGCCAGGTTGCTGATATTTGATTTATTACACTAGCAGTGGATAATGGCTGCAGGAGTGCTGCAATTGTAATGATAGAGTGGTCCCTTTTGCAGAATCCATAAGAAGAGTTCCCTTGCCAGGTGATTAGAATGGTCCAAAGGAAGGTGAAGTTGCTGTCACACTTGTATTAAATATTTGTCTGTAAACTGGTCTTGTAAGGCTATTTAAACAGATACACAAGCTAACTGCCCCTGTCTCAGGGGCAGTTTTGAAAAGCAAAAGCGGAGCATGTGGATCTAGGAGGTGAAATTGATCAGCACCGCTGCTGGTGTTCTTTTTTACCACAAGGGAGGCATTAGTTTGGAATTTCTGTTGGTGGGGGGGAGATGTGAGAGTCCTGTGATGTCTCCTATCCAGGTTGTGACTAGGCCTAGTTCTCCTTAATTCCTCATCACTGACGGGATCCGACTGGTCACTTACAAAAGTCCAAGCGCAGAGGGGAGCACATCTGGTCTCATAAACTCTACTAATCGGCCACGCTGAGGGTCATCCTGCAGAAACTGTTTCCATGTTAAGCTATCAGAATTACCTGACGGCTCTAAGCTTTCTTTCTGTCAATTCCATATTTTCATAAACGCCCCTTCAGAACACACTGGATGTCCATATGGTCTTATTTTGTCATTACAGATTTCACACTGAGACTGTGAATGAGAGCACATTGACTGATTGAGTCTTTATGCATACTGTACATTTACAATAAACAGAAGAAACGACCTCTTTATCTTCGCCCTAGGAAGTGTAGCTGTAATAATCTACTGTCAGCTTTTCTAAATTAACCTGATGGTAAATAATATCACCATGCAGGATGAAAGTTTCAAGACGTTAAGATCTGCTGTGCAGTGTACCACATTAGGAACTTCCAGCCACACCAGCATGCTTGTACATTCTGTGCCTTGCAGTTACAGCACTTCCTAGTTCCTAGTTTTTCCTGGGTTTGTGATCATTCAGTGTTGAACCTGCAGTATTTAAGACAGGATTTCTCTGCCGTGGCCTAATGTTTTCCAGGTCTTCTCACAAAATGACATTTCAATGAAAAGCTATATAGAAAATTTGAGGGAAACAGGGAGAAATCTAAGACATACTTTAGTAGTTTTGTCTTTAAAAGTCATTTTTTGACTGACCCAAATTATCTTAAACAAGAAGATACAGCCGGGAAGCATATATACTTGAATATTAATCACAATAGGTGTGAATGTACATCATATAGTCTTTTACAATACATGTTACTAATGTAATAATTGGTTTTTAGTGCAAACATGTAACAGTAAATTGGTGAGAATTCTTTGTATTTCTATAAGATTTTTCAAGAGTTCTCAAAGAGCTTTATACTGTATATAATATCCACTGCAGTGCAGCATCCATAATGTACCACTAGCCCCACTATATAGCACATCAGGTAGAGAAGTGAGTAACTGAAACTAAAGGCCACTTTTCATGAGCCCGAAGTGGAGGTTTGCTAGGACACTGGGATAAACCATGGTACATGGAAAAGTACCATGGGATGTTTCTTGATAAAGTATTAAGGATGGCAGTTTAATGTCTCATCTAAAGGATGACACTCCTACAGCACCCCCTACTGGTGTACCAACACTACTTACAACAACTACCCGGTTTTCCTTAGAGGCCTTCGTTCCCAGTACTGACCAGCCCAGCCTTGCTTAGCTTCTAGATCTGATGAGATCAACGAGAATATGGTAATAGTACTGCTGGAAGTGACGCTAATTAGTTGAGATCCCCTGCGATATTTTTTAAGTTATCATGAAAAAGCTGACATAGGTAGCTGACATATCAAGACATCTAAGAAGCAAGAAGCTTAGTTTGTCTTACTAGCAGCAATCCCAGGTCCAAGTGGGTCACATGTTGCCTCTCTTTTGTTGGAGCCAAGGCTGTAGATTGGGACAAATTCAAACATGCAGCTACAACGGCAGTAAAAATCAATTTACTGGATGTGTCTGATTATTAACTAATGAACTAAATTTAGACGTGCACACACTATCTTTGGCTTCCAGCGAGTGAGACGTGAAACTAAGTTGAAAGTACTATCTTTCAAAATCCTGCCATTATTTAAAATGTGTGTACTGTAGTTTATCTAGTAGAAATATTGCAGACAACACTACACAGCTGAGGTTGTTTTCTTAAGAAAAGTGTGAACAAGCCATTGTGATTTCCTGCATTTGCAAATGTTTCATCTATACCTCAATCAGCAATGGAAATAACGAGTGGGATGTATCCAGATATGGACAACAATAATTCTAAACTTGAGGCTCTCAAATCAAGACCCTTGTCTCTTCACTGCTCACCTACTACCTCTTCCTCTTTTGTCTCTGATTCCAATCCTGCAACCCGCAGACATCAGTACAGTACTAACCTGATAACCTTTCAGAGACTGCTCAATACCTTTTCCTGACTGCCCTGAAACCTACAGTACAGTTCCATCTCACAACTCTGCTCGATTTGTTTACTAGAAATGCTGTTATTTACTAGTTCAGGAGGAGGTCAGATTGCAGTCTTGCAATTCTGTTCTCCTTGATATGAATACTCACCAGCTGCTCAAAACTCTGTGCACATCTTTTTTATCACCCCTCCATCCACCCCAACTTCACTCTTTGCAGCTGCCTACTTGGTTAATTCCTCATAAGCAAGAAGGGTGCGACAGCTCTGACTTTCCTCAGTCAGGCAATTTAACACCTGTGTGTTAAGTTAACACTATTCCTTTATTTGTTGGCCCATTTTGTTATTAGAATTTAACCAAACTACCGAAAAGCATCTTACTATGCATTTGTCCTTTTTTCAGGTGATGAATTTGATATTTTTTGCTATTGTTCAACCATATAATTATCTTGCTTTTTATCTACAGCATTGCTTATTCTATCCCCTACACTTCTTATATCAGTAGGTCACAAAGTATCTCCTATCTTCATTCGATCGCTCTGGTTACTCTACTGTGTGATTTAGAAACAGTCACCTGTGAAATCCTTATTTTTCATTGCATAAACTGGGATTATTTTATGTAACTGAACTTGTTCTTGACTTTGTGGAAGTCTGGAATAAGATGTCAAGGACAGTATCCTGTCTTTTGTTTTCAAAAAATGACTGGAGGAGATCCTTGGATTAATGAGCTACTAGCAAACCTAATGAGCTAGAAAGACAGAATATCCTCCTCTTGTTTGAAAACATTCTTTAGTTGCTGCCTATAGTACAAAGTCCTCTGTTAAATAAAGAACAGTACATATATTGTACTTGTACTTGTACTTGCACGAGATTAAATAACTCTTCCAATGTCTTCTCTGCTTCTCTATAGTACTCTTTACTTCTCTATACTCTTTACTCTCATCTGTGCAGAGGATTAAAACTGCTTTAGACTCAATGCCAACTAAAGGCTTTACATATTCTCTCCTACCATTTCTGCAACATGTAACAGTATATTGTATTAGTGGTTTCTGCATGTAATAGTAACTAACTGTGTTCTGTACCAAAATGGAGCAGAGCTCACAGAATACTAGTATTGCAACAATAAATAATATACTGCATGACATTTAATAATGGGCTATAATTTTAATACAGTATTACTTTGTTTAAGATGGATTGGTGTTGTCTCATCCTTGAAATAATGAAGACTGATAACAATCACTAAAATTTTAACAACATAACTTAACAATATAATTATTTCATTGACAATCCATAAATCCTAGCCAATTAAAACAAACCTAAATCATCATTAAAACAAAATCTTTGATCGATGATGACTGTCATGGGCATGAAGCAATTTAAATAGAAACATATTTTTGAAAATCTAAAAAATAAAAACTGAAATAACACTGCTGACAAATGTTTTAAAATATGAACTATTTTAAAAAATAGTTGAAATATTAGCTTTGTCACAGACAGTGCATGTCCATATCAACTTGTAAATACTTAACAGGAAATTATTTGATGTTATATTTGATTTTATAATAAACTTTGTATTAGTATTTAATTCACAGATGTCTGACATTTTTATGTTTTATGTTATTTTTACTACAATTAGGATATATTCTAGATAGTGAATGAAAAAGATATATCCTTTTTGTTAGCTATCATTCTTTAAAAATGCAAAGATATCTATTCTTTCTTAAGACAGAGCAAATAAGCACCTAAGCCAATTGCTCACAAGCTTTTACAAATACATTTGATCCATCTTCAGGCTGTCGGACGGTTCCTGTATACAGCCAAACCAGATAACTAAATTACAAGAATGTTTACACTTTTTAAACAAATTGCATTTTCTATTTGAAACCTGTTTTGCTTAATACATGCAATTGTGTATCATTCACTAAAAGACTTAAGGAGACATTTTATACATTTCTCCTAATATACCTGTGATGTGAAGCTTTCTGATCTGTAGACAGAAATGCTGACCATTTTAGTTTACACAATAGGAGAATGTAGTTTCAATTACTGCCAAATATACAGTAATTGGTCAAAACCGCATATACTTCTATCTTTGTACTCACATACAGAAAAGCCTTGCAGACACTTGTTAAAAGCATTTTAAGAGGGTTGAAGTCTGAATTACCTTCTATACTGTATTTCAAGACACTTTTTTAGGAAATATATTCAACTAACTTTGCTATAACAAATCTAGAACTAAGAGCAACAATTATACTTAGAATAATCTTATTTTTCCTAGCATAAAAGAGCACTGGACGTCAAACACACTGACCCTACCCATGATCCCCGCTCGTCCACCCTCGTTTATTCCTGTACTGGTACACTCTAGCAGATTGCCAGCCCTACCTGCTGGGTCACACAGTACCATATTACCATCTAGGGGAGGAACCCTCCAAGTGACAGAGTATGGCAGAAGAGTGTTGTTGGGTGTCAAGCAGCAAGAGACAGAAGGGGAAAGGAAGAAGACAGCAGAGAGAGGAAGAAGAGTGTTAGCCTTCTGGGGGCAGCCCCTTACTGCACCTTTTTGCAAACTCATGTCCACCATTCGGGGCTCGGCCAGCTCCAGATAGAAGTTCTTGTTTTTCTCATACTCCTCGTCGTCAATAATTTTCACCTGAATTGTTTTGCTGTGAAAGCAGAGAAAGAAAAGAAAAGGGGGGAAAAGAAAGAAAAAAAACAAGAAGGTCACAAAGAGAAAACCAGGTAAAGTGCACGCGTGTTTCTGGAGAGAGGAGGGGGTGAAAGGGTCAAAGTGAAAGGTTAAAGGTCAAAGGTCAGCACCCCTCCTGTGATTACTTTGGAGCACACAGTCCTGAAAATTGCTCTCCTCCAAGCACATGTGGATAAGTGTTTCCTTGCTGTGCAATGAGAAAAGACAGACATTCACCCGTCTCCCTGCCATGACACGGCTTTGGGTTCTCTTCAAGCTTGCTCCTCAACACAGGGAGGAAAGGTGCAGCTGACCGTTTGGTAAAAGGAAAAGAGAAGGAAGTCACACTGCTCACAAGATTCATCATGCCCTGTGACAAAAGTGCAATTTAATATTCTACTTTTTAAATGTGAAAAATAAGGTTTCAGAAAACATACTGTATGCAGGCACACCAATGACCAAACCTGGAAAAGAAACTTGAATTACTTATTTAATCAAAACAACAAAATTGGACATCAACAAGCCATATAACAGCACCATAAAATGAGGTGTTGATCTGGTGCAGAATTCCCCATATGCTTCGGCACTCAACATCCCAACATCTCACATTTCCTGGACTTTGGAGGCACTTATTAGGCAGACACCTTAGAAGTTATTGACAAAAGCAATAGTCCAGCACATTAAAATCCATGCACACCGGATGGTATAATATGAGGAAACCCAAACTTCAGAAACTGCACAGGCACAAAGAAGACTAATATCACTAATATGAGTCTGTGTCATGTCAATAGCCAGATTTGATAGAATCCCCCTGTGATGGTGCAGTGTCACAAGGGAAGCTCCAGCGTAAGGCCTGGATTAGATGGTCTCTTTCTTCTAAGAACTCAGAAGTGACTCGTGTGACTTTCTTGCTGCCTGCAGGCTTGCAATGATGTCAGTGGAAACCCTGCTGCTCCTTCAATCAGAACCAACTCTCCTGTCAGGCAGCATGGAGCATCAGATATACCAAAAACAAATGACTCTGTAGCTGGATGTGTCAGAGGACCATGTCTACCTGTTTCATTCTTTCCTGAGTGATCAAGGGTTTGTAGGGGTTTGAAAAGTTGAGCCATACTGTATACTGTATCATGGGTGTTTTCAAACAAGATAGGAATAAAAATAAAAAGAATTGGTTAATTCCTCATTAAAAAAGCCAGATGCAAACATTCGGAGCTGCCTTTTTTAGAAAGAATTGAAAAAATAAAATAACGAAAATAAACGTTTACAAATATCCTATTGGTAACTGTGTGCCTTACTCCTCTCTGAAAGTGCAGTAGTATGTCGGTGCAGTATAGTTACATCTTAAAATAAAGAATGATACAGTGCACCTTTTTCATCTCTTAAAAATAAATATAATAATATAAAGCAACTTTTAGATTCCATTCTGACAAAGATGGCTGCACTTTCTAAAATATTCTTTTGGTATGAATATTGTGCATTCACTCTTCACACCAGCAAGAGAGAAAAAGTGATCCATCTGCTGCGGTTCTAGGCACAACCAAATTATAGAGAACTGCAGCCAGTAAAACCAGCTCCTTGACCAGTCTGTGATCTGTAAATGTAGGCTTTGATTAACTACTAAATCAATGGACCAAATTGATCTTTAAATGCTTTTGCTGGAATCAAAAAGCAGCACATGCCCCCAGCCCACCTGTCCAGTTGTTCTCTTGTCCTAGAAAAAGGGGGATGTCCTCCGCTGAGGATAGCACCTTTTGATAAAATTATGGGATGTGTTTTTACTCCCTGAGGATACCAAGATGTTCAGTAGTCAAGGAGTCTGAAAAGGACCAACCAAGCAATGCAATGTGATGCTGCTTGTCAATCAGATACACACATCTTGCCAGGATTTACACAAACAGGGCTTTTCTTACTTGAAATAAATCATCTCTTGTGAAGGCAGAAAAACTTGCTTGGCCAATTTCCCACGCAAAACGCTAACCTTGCAATTTATATCCTACATCATCTGCTGTTGTTCAGGAAGAAATGTCTTGATATCTTTCAAGTTGTGGGGGAGGTTGTTTGAAATGCTGTTATGAAAAAGATATGAATCAAAACAATTAATTTTTTTACTCTATCTACTACTACAAGGGCATTTTGAGATTATGCTGCAAGGTGTCTGAACGCTGATTCTGAAAAGCAATCTCCTAAATGGATTAGAGAAACACTTTACACCATCTGAATAATTTTACACCAGTTCCTATTTTGTTCCATAAGACCAGTTATCTATATGCTGTGAGATTTGCTGTCATTATTTTGGCTTAGAGTGTTATTTTCCAACTCAATACAATGGCTGAAAACTTCTCATGGCCTCTCTGTGTACTTCACCTTGCATGTAGCCCTGAAAACTGTGTTCAGAAACATTTTACTGACACGTCACTACAAGGAAAAAAAGAAGAAACAAACTATCCCTTTTACACCAACTAAAAAAATGTGACCCTCATTCAACACAAATACGTAGACCTATGGTGACAAAACCGTCAGAAGCGGACTAGTGGGAGACAATGGAGACACAGGCCTGAAAGACCACTAAGAATATTTTCTGCTGGTCAGTGGACATGGATTCCATCAGGTGCTCCACAAACTGCCACAGTCAAACACACTGATA
The DNA here is from genome assembly GCF_055471065.1 of Atractosteus spatula. Classification (NCBI taxonomy): domain Eukaryota; kingdom Metazoa; phylum Chordata; class Actinopteri; order Semionotiformes; family Lepisosteidae; genus Atractosteus; species Atractosteus spatula. The sequence continues at coordinate 24,119,473 of NC_142714.1, forward strand.
GAATCCTTGACCAGCTTAGGGCTGTCAGATCGACCTTTCAGTCCTATGTCTCCATTGTCTCACCACCACCTCAAACATTTTTAAGTGAAGTGCTTTCCAAGTGGCTCCTGAGACTTGAAAAAAGCCCCGCAAGAAATGTAGCTGTATAATAACTAACCCTGATTGTACGTGACCACCATAAAATATCCTAGCTGTTTCAAGAGAAAAAAGAAACAGTAACTTAAAGAAGGGTCACAACCCAAATTCAAACTGAATACTAGAGGAAGAAAACATGTATGGTGTATCTCCTGTGGGTTCTGATGCCAATTACAAAAACAGGCCCTTTCTGCTAACCCTGAACCTAATCTTTCAATTCCTGCCCAACATCAGAACTCACAGGAAGTGGGTTAGAAAATCAGGTGTGTTTTCTGTTGCATTTAAGAGAACGTTATGATTTATCTGCAAACATTATGTGTAAGCAAGCTGTAGGCTCTTTATAAACCAACACCAGGTGTGAGGAATTTTAATATTCTATTTTTAATAAATCTGCACAGACACGTGCGTTTCCAACATCCTCTAAAGCTCAACACAGATAACCTGCATGTATTGAAGGGACATCGCATCCATCCCAAAGATATAAAAATTCCTACTGCAAAGAGTGATAACATGGAGGACGGGCATAGAACCATTTTTGGAAAAATTGCCAGAAATAAATAAGTTATGTTACCAACTCCTAGAATTGGACTTGATGGGAGCAGCCAGTTTTAAAATATAAGAACATATAAAAGGTTACAAATTAGAGGCCATTCAGACAAGCTAGAAAGTTTTATAGTGAGAAGCTAATTGATCCAAGAGCAACAGTCATCTTGTAGTGTCCTGAAAGAAACCAGGATATCAGCTTCAGCAATGTGACTGGCAAGCTTGTTCCATAACCCCACAGTCCTTTGTGTAAAGACATGCCTCCTGTTCTTGGTTAAATGCACATTCCACATTTCCACACTTTCTCTGTAGTGGGCGGGGAAGGTTGTGCATAGAAGCTACTTCAGTTTTTGCACCTGTGAAAGACACATGGATTTCCACATGCCTTGCTGAACCCCCCCCCTTTTTAAAAAAAAGTCATATTTTCATACGGGGACAAAATAAGAATGAATTTTTGTGCACAATTGCAGGACATCAGAGCTCTTCACTCTCCAGATCTCCTTCTCCATCACTCCGGTGGAAACTCAAAAAGCTGCAGGTTTTTAATCAGTTGTAATGGCAATGTGGTAGTTTTGTGTTGTTGTCCCGCTGTTTCTGCCCACTGGGCACACAATGGTTAGACCTGCTGCCTCACAGCACTGGGGCCCCAGGTTCAAATCTGGATCTGGCCATCTGCATGGAGTTTGTACTGTATGTCCTCCCCTTGTTCACGTGGGTTTACCCTGGCTGATCTGGTTTCTCTTCACAGTCCAAAAACACACTGGTAGGTTAACTGGCTTCTGGGAAACAAGCCCTGGCGTGAGTATGTACATGTCTGTGCCTGTGTGTGCCCTGCGACAGACTGGTGTCCTGTCTAGGACATATCCCGCCTTACGCCCGTTGCTTGTCAGGTTGGGCTCTGAGTCCCCAATGAATCTGAATTGAAAGAAATGGTTAGAAAATGAATGGATGGATTTGGTAAAACTTAAAGTGGTTAAATCGATTGCGAATAGCTTGACCTGCATCAGAAGTCACGGATGACTAAATGAAATGCACTACATTCATGTTGAGCCCAAGCAGTGCCAGATCAGCTTTTTGTTGAGTGTGTCCTTGATAAAAAAGTCACATAAAAAGTACATCAAATACTTGCAATGAAAGGGAAAATTGTTTAAATTTACACGAATCAAGTGACAAGTTTTGAAAAGGGCACAAATGAAAGAATATTGACAAACACCATGCACAGAGCTTGTTTCTTCCAAGCTTAAAAGTCCTTTCATAAACTGCAAGTATTTAAAGACATTTGACCAGCGGTTGCAGAAAATCACCTTAAGTTTCTGAAGGTGAAAAATTACAGTCTGTGTTTGAAGCCAACTCAGGCACCAACTGAAATAGTTACAAAAGGCAGAGTGTGAAGATTAATGGAATAAAGTGTTTTTTTAATGTACACTTGTTCTAGTCCATCCTCTCTACCTATCCTTGTTTCTTTAATCTCTTACAGCTGCCCAGTTCTCCAATAAATGAAACTCCACAAACATAACACTTCTTTACAGAAAATGTTGTGGGAGTCTGGAATAAGCTGCCCAGTTATGTTGCTGAAGCAGCTGGATGAGATCCTTGGATCCATTAGCTACAAACCTACTGTACAAACGGCATTCATGGGGCTAATGAAGTCTGCTCATTGTAACTGTTTTTATGGTCTTAAAATGAATTAATGGGACAGAAGCCCTATACTGTAGGAAAGTTTTCAGCTTACTTGGGTTTCTTAAAAACAAACCTCCAGATATCACAAAAACAAAAACAGATGATCACTTCATTGTGATGGTATGCCTATTCGTCAGATAAGTACTGAGAACTTGACAGCGGCAACTGGCAGTGGAGATAGTGAAAATCCACTTGATAAAGGATGATGGAAAAAAAACTAAAGCAATATATTTATACCCTTATGAGCAGGTGATCTGCAGGAGCTGGGGAATGGTCATTATTCCACTGTCCTTTCATAATGAGATTCATTAAAAATGACCATGGTGATTTTGAGGGGACTGCTCAGCTACCCTGTATTAAACAAAAGGCTACGTCTCACTGATTTTGTAGCATGTGTACAGTATGTTTTAAGCATGGTAGCAGACTTTAAAAAAAACATAAGAACTGCAATCTAAATGTGTTCAAATCATTTTGGATGTGAGTCAAATATTTAGTTTTGTTTTGTTTGTTTTGCTGGTTTTTGTATTTTCCACAATTACAATTTGTTATTATTTTTTTCTCCACCGATTTGCAAAGGCTGTGAAAAACTTTGCCAATGACAGCTTAAAAACCATATTTCCCTTTTCCATGTAATGTACAGTATGTAGAGTTTTACACAGACAGATAAAACATACAGTAATACAAAAATGTACAGTATATGTCTAATATAGTAATGCGTGACAAATGAAATATTTAATTTTAATCTTAAAGCAGGGGCAGAATGTCATCATTGGACTTTGCAGAAAGAAAGGTTTTAGGAGGCTGTGAAAGAATTATATCTATGTTCCACAACCAGCTCATTAACTAGTGGACATCCATAAGCCAAGTGGCTTTTTAAAAACTCCCATTCTCATATCCCCATCTCGTGTCCTTGTTGTTATGGATTTTTATTAACAAAATAAATTTTGCCAGCTGGGAATGAGTTATTTGTCAGAAGCATAAGAATATTTAATCAAAATTCACACAGTCAGCAAATTTGCATTGGTATGTCTTCAACAACGAACGTAGTCCACATGATGGTGGTATTGTTGAATTTGTATTATTTTTGTCTTGCACTTGGGACCTGAAAACTGTCAGAGCGATCTCAGTGGAAATGAATGCACATCTCTCATCTTAGCAAGCGCACCCCCTGGAAACAGAAACCATTGTGTGCATTCCTGTGCAGAGGAAAGTGGTCTCATGGTATTATTGCATTTTAGGCATTTGCAACTCTCATTCCTTTTCTGTTGTTTTTTTTTGCTGGCTTGCACTGTGTATTCAAACTTTCTTAACAATGGTGAGCCAGGCTGGAGCAGTGCAAGGAAAAGGACAGACAGTCTGAATGATGATACTGGTGACCTATGGCCACAGCTGCACTGCAGCTGCATTTTGCATTCCTCCAGCAGGTTTTCCTTTAATGCCTTGAAGCCTATGATAGTTGTTGAGGGACAAAAGTCATATTTCTTATTTCTAATTGGGTGGAGGCCTTATATCCTTGGCAGCTTTGATGATGAGTCTACCCTTTTGTAAGGTCACTAAGCTATAGTCTTGTATCATGCCTGGCTAGACTGCCTTGTACTGTAGCTAAGTGTTAATATTAAAAGACAAAGAGTACATTGACAAATGAACTGCAGTTTAATGATAAAATGCCTTGATTTCATTTTTCAATCTTTTTTGTCACCCTAGGTCTTCAAAGAGACGAGGATTACATTGCGCTAAAAAAAACAGCTTGCATCCAGCTGGGTTCAAATGCCTCGAGGAAATCTGTGACTCCCAATGTTGCACAAATTTGCTTTCTCTCTCCTTTTCTCTCACTGTAATGCACATCTTTAACAATGACATTTAAAGCACCCCTGTCCTGCTGTCTCCTCAACCCACTCCCCGGCATCTCATTCAGCTTTGATGGCAGCCACAGGAATGTGCCACCTTCACAACCCCTGACCTCTTACTCCATGCAAGGCATGGTGGTGCTTTCATCAGTCCCTCCCCTGGGACAGAAGTCATTTGTACAAAGAGGATGTCAATGGAGAAGTGCGTCCTTCTCCCAGAATCCTCTCAGGGGTTGCCACATGCACACAATGCCCATGAGGCAACTGTCGGATTAGTACATGACAGCACATTGGACTGCTATTATTACAAACTGCATTCAAGTGCCAACCTAAGTTTTCAGAGCTACTCCCATTTCCTGCACTGCTGCGCAGTTGCCGGAGTGTTTCACATGAGATTAAGGCAGCTCCATTATTTCGATTGTTTGCATTGTGCCTCCTTGCCTGTGTCCTTTACAATCTTTGGATGGGCTCCGTCACTGAAAACAAACCTGCTCGGGGGTAGCTCTGGTCTCCTTCTCTTTGGCAATGTGCACGGAAAAGAGCACTCATACACTTTAAACACAAGCCAGAATCAGACTTTATAGGACTTTGTTTTAAAAACAGAACTCAAACTGTCGATGCAGAAAAAATCAAATAGAGAATGTTCCTGGTTTTCAGGTTGATTTATGAGAAAACAGTTGATACTGTTGATGTTGCTCAGTTCTTATCTAGGTGAGCCTCGTTTTGAGCAGCCAGAGCCCTAGCAGCACCTAGAGGGCAGACTTGAGCCAGAGCCATTCATTTCCTTTAACAGTGACGCAAAAACTCCTCTGCCAAAAGGTGGCACTTGTAACTATTCTTACATGTATAAGAAGCAATTTACACATAAAAAGGTTACAAACGAGAGGAGGCTATTTGGCCCATTTAGGCTTTTTGATAGTTTATAGCTAATTGTTTGAAGGATCCAAGCCAGATGTTTATTAAAAGTGTATCAGGTTCAGCCCATGGCTGGGTAGCTTGTTCCATACTCCCACAATCTTTTATGTAAAGAAGTGCCTTCCATTCTCAGTCTTAAGTGCACTTCTACATAGATTCCACTTATGTGGTTTGTGTTTTAAGGACTATCTCAATCCCATTTTGAATACTTGTATCAGGTCCCCCTGAAGTCCTCTCTGTTCCCAACTAAAAAGGTTCACTTTCATCTGCCTCTTAGTGTAAGACATCCATTTAAACATAAATATGTAAATTAGTGCTCTTTGTTGGACTGATACAAGAGCAGCACTATCTTTATTATAATGTATTGATCAAAACTGTACAAAATATTTTAAATGAGGCCTTATTAGCAACCCTAAAAAGGAGGTGATATCTTTGCCCTAAGGGTCATGCATCCTGCTTATCTTTTACAGATGAATGTGCCTCAGTCTCTGAAGTTGCCATTTGTGGAATAAAGGAACAATAGGTTTATTCCATGCTGAAAAGAGAAGAAAGAAAACACAATGTTTCGGCTGTGTAAGGGTGTAAGGGTGTTTTGTGGAATAAGACTACCAAGAGGAGTGCAGGTCCCAGACATTGGTGAACCCTGGATGGCAGAGCAGAATGACATACTGTACATTACAGCCCATCAGAACCTGGGGGCTCTAAAAAGGATTAAATACTTTTTTGTCTATTTGAAAACAATAATAAGGAAGACAGTTGTGCTTTATTTCATCTTTTAGTTGCATCAAACAAACCAAGATAAGCAGACTTAACTGGACCACTTCACACCTTCCAATTCTAAATCCCCAAAATTAAGATGTGGAAATCTTTCTGAACAGCTTGCATTTGCTGTACTTTTTTTAGTAGTTTATGGTTTGACTATTTCAAGTTGCATCAAGGAAAGGTCAAACCACCCACACCTATAACTTCAGGAGACAATGTGTAAACTGTTCTCTGAATATCAGCTTAATTAAGAATTGAACAATTTCACCAAGAGGTCAACAATGGCCTACGCAGCCTTCTAACAATGTTGGTAATGTGAGCTGTCTTACACTATAAGCTCTCCACAAGAACAACAGAACAAGGATGACCTTGGGTGTGGTGGCCAATATTATTCGCTCTAAGACATCCAGGTAAAGATGAAGGCTTGTTACTATTATGGTTCAGGGGCCTTTGTGACCTCCTAGCAGTTTTATTGTGGAGGGCAGCCAAAATTTAGCCCTAGTTGACATCTTCATGACCGAAACTCGTTGTCTTTTTTGCTACATTTATGCCTTTGTTTGTTCCTGAAACCTTTGGTGCAGTTTCTCTGTGAATAGGAGACAGATTTTCTGCATTTTGGTGGAGAAGTAACAAAATATGCTGCCAGTGCTCAGCGAGCTGGTATTGAATTGCCTCTCTGACCTTTTTAAATTCAAGCTTAGTTATCGGGAGAGGAGCTCTGAGGCATGCTGGGGTTTAGCTCCAATCTCTGATGATCACAACCTAGCAAGCTTTAACTAGGCTTTTTTTCACTTTTACACGGTACCTGAGGAAAAAGGTTATATTACCCCAGTTGAGCCAACAATTAAATTAGGAATTGAATGTCCAGGAAGAAAGAAAACCAAAGAACTCCTGAAAAACCTTAAAACCTATATTGACCACTTCCAGAAAAGCTTGAACCTATAACAGAAGCATGGTCTACTACCTGAGCATGAAATAATTTTCTTTTGTGTGCAATCCAAAATAGAGAGAGCTAAAGAAATTAGGACATTTGAAAAAAAAATCAAGGAACTTAAATAACAACTTAGCTGAACATAAGAATAATTACAAATGAGAGGTCATTGTTTCACTCTTTAGTTCAGAAGGTTGACTGTGTCAATACATCCAGAAGGTTAATTTTGTTACTTTGAAATATAAAGCAAAATATTTATATTATTCCCTATTAAAAATTAATTACATTCTTGTACTATACTAGTACTGTATAACACAATAGTTAAATCACAGAACTGCTGGCCATGATATATTCTACTGCATTTTAAAGGTTTTAAGTGCTTTTACAAAAGGTTCTGTACTCAGGTTCGTAACATACAGTAGCAACTGTTTTTTTAGTCTAATTATACAGTATATTATCAGCAAAGCATTTTTTTCTGTTCATTAATGAGGGCTTTTCCAGCACTCAGACATTTTCGCACATTTGTTAAGCAGTTCCTAACAGCTGTCAGCTTCAACCAAATTTCTGAAAAATGCATTTGTGCATTTTTTTTTTCCCCAGCCAAATTGACTGTGCAAGCAGATGGACCATTACCAGACTTTTCCCAACAGAAATGTGATCCAGTTGGGAACTGAAGGGTGGTTTATTGTGATGTGTGACTGTTATGTGTTTTTATATTAGTTACAGTACAGGCAGTTGGCCTGCATCCTAGACTTGGTCCCTGAGCACGCGTGACGTATCTTGACAAATGAAAGGGAAAGTGTGAGTCACGAGATTTTCTCGCTAGGCTAAAATTAAAAGTAGGACAGGAAATGTGTATTTTATATCCCCATGGAATATGAATATCCTCAATGGACCTATTACTATCTCATAAATTGACGCAATTAACTACACACAGTTTTTTCTTGTAGATGCTGCATACTGTAGGTACTTGTAAAGTGCACATACTGTACAGTATAGTACAGTGCCCTGCAGAAGTATCCAGACCCTTCTTTTGGTGCCCTAGTTTGTAAAATAACAAAATGAAACATACACTTTTTTCCCAAATTAATGGTTTATTCAAAACCTGAATGCTCAGACTGAAGCAGGGGAAGATAAGTTACAGTAAAAGTCAGCAAAAGTTAATGAGAAAAAATAAAATATGTTGACTGCGTAAGTATTCTGACCTGTGAAGTCAATATTTGGTGGAAGCGCTTTTGGCAGCACTGCCCGGGTGCAATTTTTGACCAATTTCGATTACTGGCATCAGTGTCAAGAGTTTTCACAGATTCTCAATAGGATTCAAGCCAGAACTTTGACTTGGCCACTCGAGAACATTCACTTTCTTATTCTTAAACTTTCTAATTCTAACTCTTATTCTGTTTTACAATAACCTTGTGATTTGGATCATTATCCAGCTGAAGGGTGATTTTTTATTCCAGTTATAGGTCTGGAGCTGGTTTCCTCTAAGCTATGCTAGTACTTTGCTCCATCTATGATCCTATCAGTCTCGACAGGCTTTCTAGTCCCTATTGATGAGAGAACAGGACTATAACAAAATGCAAAATTCCACCATGCTGAACTGTAGAGATGGTGTTGACTGAGTGATGCACTACCGTACAGAGTATTTATTCTGAAATCATGTGAAATTATGTGAAGCATTATTATTGCACACAGACAGGAGACGTTCAACTAATTGTGCGGCTCATTTAGGTAACTCTGTGCACCCAAATTAAAAGGGAATTGCAAGGCTATTTTTATATTTTGGGAGTTAGAAAGAATGAGCATTGATGAGTGCATTTCAAACCACAATAAAAATAAAATGTACACAGTAACTTCTTCCAATTTACATAATAAAACAGAGGAAATTTCCAGGTATGCGCAGCGTCATGTTCTACAATTCAGAACAAGGCAACAAGACTTCCGGTGACGTGTTGCAGCCTTATTACATTGTATAAAAACAGGCTTGTGAATACATCTCTTTTAATCCAATAGAAATATTGCTTTCGATTTTGAGACGGTTTTGCCGACAAATACCACTTACTTGTACTAAATACTCACATTGGAACTGTTATTCAGTGAAATGTCTGCTGCACAACCTCTACTTATTCGCTCCTCGCATTACATTAGTCATTACAGTGACTAGTGAGCAGGAAGGGCTGCCTCATGTTGTAATTCATGGGAACGCGAATGTCAGTTTGTGACAACATGGAGACTTGCAATACTTTCACAAAGTTCATGATTTTAAGTCGAAATTTGTGAAATTTTCCTTTAACATGAATTTATTTTGTTACAGAGATGTAATAACCGGTCTGAGAAATTGGGACCGCAGTTCCCCTTTAATTTAGGTTTGCCAGAGCAAAGGGTTTGAATTTTCATTCATTCTGTTTTTTGCTTTGAATGTGTGGAATGAGTTATATAACTTAAATAACTTTTTGATTGCTACAGTACTTCAAAGAGTCACTATTGCTAGCTTTAAAGCAAAATAATGTGAAAACTGCACAGGGATCTGAACACTGTTGCAAAGTACTATATATATACACAAACAGTTCATACATTATTATTATATTATACTATGTATACTTCTAATGGATAAATGGTTTTGTATGTAAGACACAGTGCTACTCTAATTGCTTTGAAAAATAATCGTGTCCTCAAATTTCAGTAGTGAAATGTGAATTAAAGGATACCAAAGGCCAAGCAGTTGAAACTGAAAATTGAATTTGGGAAAACTGCATTTAAACTGAAGACAAGAGGCACATATTAATCCTTTAAAACACTATGTCTATTTAGTTTTATTAATAAGTACTTACAGAACCATTTCAGCTCATCACAGGACTGCTATTGGTGTACAGTAAATCCTCCAAAACACACAAGATGGGAATGAACATATTGTACATGGTTTTAAGGAAAGAATGACAATGTTCATCCAATCCTGTTTGCACTTGGTTCACCTACTCTGTTATCTTGTGAATTTTCCACTCATTTTTGCATTTCTCTTCTGCAGTGTCACAGGTACAAATACTTCAGCATACTTTGCTGCCCTTATGACATTTTGCATAGTACGGCTCATGGATTGAAGAGTGCATTACAAGTGTGGTGTATGCAGTCAGACCCTGGAAGTGTGACATGCTTACATTAGCTCAGACAAACAAACCCCACACTGCTAAAAAAGACAGTCCCTTGGTCTGGGAGCTTAGAGTCCCAGGAAGTGATGTCACCCGTAACAGCCTCTTCATTCTTACACTGTGAGATCTGTTTTGCAAGAATCAAGTATACTGGAAACATGTTTGGAAAGTACCAACACAGGAATTTGAGTGCCGAATCAAAACGGCAGATGTCAGGTCATAAGGTCGGTGAGTGACAGATACAATATGGTCCTTATTCGCTTAACCTCCCCTGTCCGGGCGTCCCTTTAAATAGATGCATCCATGCCCTAAAGGAAGCATGAAGCTTGCAGTCTGAATGGAATTCTAGCTCAGGCTCCTAAAGGTTTGACAGCTGGGTTCATTGAGTTATGAAGGGAGACACTGCAACTGAGGATGTTGTGACCTTCTAGAGAACACGTTGCCTGCCGTGATCTCTGCCAGATACCAGGGAGGAAACCTTTCATTCCCTCTGCAATCTTACTCTTGAACACTGCAAAATAACGCTCTTATCTCATGAATAAGAGATAATGTCCTGTGTTCTTTTTGGTGATGTCTGTTTTTGTTCTGGAGATAATATAGCCTGAACTGAACTGCACTGAAGATGCAGTTCCACGGCTGCAGAGAGTGAGGCGCTAGGGGGTAAGCTTTGCCATGTAAGGTCAACCAAAGGGCTTGGGTAGTGATTGGTTCTGGTGGTACAGTCTCAGGAAGGTAATTCTGGTCTGACACTGGGGGTGGCACTATGGCATGGAGCACGCACTGACTGGGAGATCACACTGGGGCTGACTGGCAGATCACAAGCAGGATAGAGACACCCCTTTAGAGACCCCAAACAACACCTGAAGGCAATTATTATTATCCCCTTGCCCCCTTTTTTATTTGCTGTTGCTGCTGAACAAAAAGAGATAAGTTATCCAATGATGCCAAGGTTATTAGTCCAGTTCCCATACATTTTCAGTCCTTTAATGCTCTACAAAAGGAAAACACTTCAATACTATACTGTACCTCCATTCTTTCTCCTACTGCAGAAGATGCCTCCAATTAATTTACTTGACATAAAGTAAAAAAAAAACATAACGAATGCCTTGTCCTACAACTGTTCTTTCTCTAAAACAAAAGGTAGCTTTAACAGCTAGCGAAAAAGATGGATGACATATTGTTTGCAACAAAGGGAGTAAAAATAAAGCTTTCTGCTACTGTACCTGCAGGGGGATCCAATTTTATCATAAGTGTACCTTATCTGGAAATGCAGTCACTGGCACAGATTAAACCTTCTTAATATAACCAAAAGCCTGATCCTTAAAGAGGTTGCTCTGACATTTTCAGGTTCTTTTTTTAATTCCGTGTTGCTACTTGCTATTCCTTCTAGTCTCACCCCTTAGTTTTGTTTCTGCAATGTTGATTGGCCAAGTGGAAATTCACCTGAGTAACCAACCCATCTCTAAGGAAACTAAAGAGTTTCCTGCCTCAATGTCTGGTCCCAATTCTCTTAAACCTGGGACAGGAATGTTCCAGAGCTCCTGGGCCCTAGAGCATGGCGCCTGTTAAATTAAGCCCTGTGCTGTTTGTCTGCGTTGAAACACTCATGTTTCAGGTGAGCTGAAACAAGCTGCTGAGGACAGGGAAACACAATTTTAGAATTTGCTGCAATAAGAACAAAAACCTTGTATAACTAACACGTTATGGCACTACCCCTGTGGGAGAATTGGATTTAATTATAAAAGAATGTACTTTAGAGTGGTGATAGCAATGTCTTTTTGCTCATGTTTTTGCATAGGAACAAACAGAGGTTAATTCTAGGCTGAAAAGTAGAGAGAAAGAACACAACTTCCTCCTTTTTTTTAACACAACTCAGGTGTCAACTTGAAGAGGGATTAACAGTTTAAACACTGTTTTTTTTCTGCCTGCTTTTCAGCCTTGAATTAACCTCAGCTTGTTCCTTTGCAGCCCAATATAGGCTGATGCAACACACTCTTTACAAGGACACAACTACCATTCTTTTAATTAGGACAGGGATTGGTGTCCTGGTGGCACTGCAAAGACTTTAAATAAAAAAGACTTTAATTTTCTTGAGGAAGTTTTTTCTTTACATTTTCCTTACTTGACATCATGTCACCTTGTGCCTGCAAAAAATTGTCCCCCGATTTTGTACAATCCATAACAATGCAGCGAATGGCATGTATCAGAAGGACCCGAATCACAATCACAGGCCAATATCAGTGGGAAACTGACTGGCTCCTGCTCTGGCTCCCCCTGTGACAGCGGATGAACTGTGGGGCGACCCTCACTGTGACGCTTGGCACCTCTTCAGTAGAAACACACACTGGGTTGCACATCTTACTACAGGTAATGTTTCATAACTGTGGGTGGGACGGCACACACTATTTTATAAAGTTTTATAAAAGCACAAATGTACATGTTCCATATTACTACTTAAATGCTTTTTACATAGCCATCCATCGGTCTTCTAACTGCTACTTCCAATTCAGGGTCATAGGAAAGCCAAACCCATCCCTGTGAGCAACAGGCGCAAGGCAGGATACACCCTGGATGGGATGCCAGTCCATCGCAGGGCAGACACATAGACATGCACCCACTTACAGGGCCAGTTTTGCCAGAATCCAATTAACCTGCCCGTATGTTTGTGGACAGAGCACCTTGGGGAAACCCATGTGAAGATGGGGGAAACATACTGTACTGTAGAAACTCCACACAAAGACAGGACTCCAAGTAAGAACGTATTGCGTATACCTCCCCAGGTATTGTTTATTGTGAACACAAATTGATCGGTTTATACTATAAGCCTGCTTTATGAAGAATATTTCAAGACATGTAACAGCAAAATAAGAAGAATTGATGTACTGTAGGTGTTGCACTGCTAATCTACAGTACACCCCAGCAACACAGCCCCAGCTAACTCAATGTCTTGGCTTCCCAGAGAAGACATCCATCTAGTCCTTACAAACATACACACACACTGAAATGGATGAATCGTCAATCCCTCAAGATTTAGAGCAGCGAAATGTCCCTGTGTTTGTATTTTAATAAAAGGTCTTACAGATGTGGTAAATTACCTGTGGATATTTCTTAAAGTCACTCGTATAGCTTAATAGATTACACTGTCCTGTCTCCTGAGGCAAAAGATTCCAATGTGCAACTGTTTTAAATATCTCAGCAATGCTTGTAAATAGGATAATTAAGCATTGCAAGTTGGTGCCTTTTTCTTTCCAGCTCTGCTCCAAAGGGTGTTCCCTGACAAAAAGATGCTGCCACAAGTGGCATAATACTGTCACGGCAATGTTTTACCGCAAATTATGTTTGACGGTAAACTAAAATGAAAACAAAGAGTAACAAGTTTATCGTAACAGTACACAGATGGAGACTCTTTAGATGACTTGAAAAAAACATATGTTTTCCTGTCTAGAGGAAATCTCATGTTCAACTGTCAGAAAAATACTTTAGAAAGCAATCTCCGAGGCCAGCCAATTGCAAAAAAGGGGGCCTCATCCATCATCAATGCAGTATCATTTAGTTAGTTACAGAAGCATTGGTGGGTGTTTTGTTTCAAGTGGAATGTAAAGTCTTTAAAGTTAAAAGTGCCACAGAAGGCAAACACCTGTTTAGCGCAAGATTCACGATGAACAGGTTTGACATTTTATCATAAGCGTCCTTGTGCTCTGCCAGTCACTGAGAGCTGAAGAAGATTCTGAAATTGTTGGAATCCAACCAAAAGATTATTCAGCACAATGAAAGCGTTTGGTTTGATGTTGCTAATAACAAACACAAAAGCAGCTGGTGACAACAAAACAACGGGGAAACAATTAAAAAAAGATCTGAAGTCTTTTTTTGGAGCCACGTTTCACAAGACAGCTGCAAGATTGAGCAATTGGGTGCCAGATTTACCTAGGTAACGTAAACAGAATTAAAATGAATGAATAAGAATTTTCAAAGACAATCCTGAAAATTCAGTGCAACCAACATAACGGAAATGTAAAAAACGCAATCTTTTACAGGTACGTTTGTAAGGAATATGCAGCACAGCACTGCAAAGATAAAACGAATAACCACATAACTACAACACAGCACCAGGCACAAAACTGAGCAGTCACAAACACAGCCAGGTCTTGTGCATTGCACGTTATGCATGATCCAATGCAGATTGTTAAGCAACGAGTATAAACAGGGGTGAAATAGCTCAGGGGACATTAGCCATTCCAACACTGTGGAGGGTGTTCTTATGTTCTATATATTCAGTTAAACAATATGTGAATACCCTATGCAGAAAACTGAGGGCATTCTAAAACAACCATACTTACGCAAAGAATTTTGAACCCTTTCATGATTAAACAACCAGGAACCAGCCAAAGAGTTATTATGTTCTTGTAAAGTTGGGAAAATGACACTCTTTCAGGTGGTATTAGGATACTCTTAGTTTCCCTACATATCCCACAGACCCTCGGTGCTATTCCTGGATAACGTTTCCGAATGAGTTAGCCACTTGGGTTCTCAATCATGCTGTAAATCCTTTGTCTTCACAATGCTGGTTGCAGAGCTCCAGAGGAGCTGCGAGGTACAAGGGCATCAGAGAGGATGCTGCCACGTTGCAAGGATTTGTTTTTATGCTCTGCAGCAAAAGACAGCGACAGGTGGGAAAATGGCTGGAAAGAAGTGTCAGGACCACTTAACACCTGGAAGAACGGCTGCCCGTGGCAACAGCAATGTGACAGTGCTGCTGCCTGACTTTAGGAGATGAGGCAGGAGCTGTGACGTGTGTGCTCCAGGAAAAGGGCAGAAGACAAACTTGCAAATCTCTGCTGCCTCATGTAAGAGCAGGCGCGTACTACCACCTTTCCTTCTGAAAAAATGATTTCATGAACCTAGTCTGAGTCCTTTGATCTAAGGAGAAGATTCTGCTTATTTGTAGAAGACAGTGTTCACACACAACCAAAGTTCAGAGTGTGGACTATTGCTCTAGGACAGGAAACTGATTTAAAAAACTTGTCTTGAGCTTCATCTGGTTTGCATCCAGCATTAAAAATGTAAAACGCACAAAGAACAGAAGGTGAAACTGGGTTCAACACCTGAGTTAAAAACATAGCGCAACTCAGACAAAAAGCAGTGCATGTATATTTCATTCCTTAGACAACTGAGTAAGAGTGGTTTAGCTCAGGAGCCAGTGGTCCATTTGAGATAAATCAGGAGAAAAAAAAAGAATAGCAGCCGATACATTTTTCAAACTGATGGAAAATCAAATCTAAATAATAAAAAAGGCCTGTCCTCACCAAATCAAACCATCCACAAGAGTAAAAGGTTTTCTTTTTATGAATCTCTTAACTCACAAGGACCATGATGCATTCCATATTTAAACAGAAGTCCAGAGATATACATATTTAAACTGCGGTGTAACTTTAGTGGCAAGATGAATTTGACAGAGCAGGCCTTTTTTTGTGAACAATGCTTTTTTGATGGGTGGCTGCATCCCAATGAGATGTGTTATATGATTGTTAGGGGAGGCAGCATGCCGAAAACCTGGTTCAATTCCAAACCTGGGGTGCTATCTGAGTGGAGTTTGTATGTTCTCCCTGCGTTCACTTGGGTTTCCTCCTGGTGCTCCAGTTTCCTCCCACAGTCCGAAGATATACTGGTATAGTAGGTTAATTGGCTTTTGGGAAAATTGGCTCTGGTGTGAGTGTGTGTGTGTGTTTGAGTCTGTGTGTGCCCTGTGACTGACTGGCATTCATATCCCAGGTATACCCTGCCTTGTACTCCCTGCCTGTTGGTATAGGCTCCGGAAGATATAGAACAACTATATCAGTGGCAGTGATAGTGTGTTTTTGTAGTGCACAAATACAATAATTATTTGAACTAAATGGACATAATGGAAATCACAGTGTTAAGAGTTTTACCTCAGCTGCCTTTCACTCTGTTCTCCAGTCTTATCTAGAAGACTATTCCATCCTCACCCGAAAAAAGCCCCTTTCAGAGGGAGAAACCCATTCCATCATTCATTGTATTTTGAAAGAGCAGACCCTTTGTTTTATTTTGATCCGCCTAACATTAATATTAAAGGACAGCTTTTGCTAAAAAAGGAGGATCTGGGCTCAGAAATATTTCACCCTTCACCTTTAATTCAAGCTCATGTGTGCCAGAATGGAGGGAAGGAGCTTTTAAACCTCCTCCATAAAGATACTAGAACAGTATTTAACCCTAGGATGCAGTCCTGGAAACTCTGGAGTTTTTCATTATTGCACTTCAGGGTACATTAGGTCTGGGACTGCAACCTCCATCTGCCATTTCTTTTCCAGTCTTATTCTAAAAATAACAGTTATACTGTATATTGCTCAGCCAAACAATTAAGTCCATCACGGTGTCTTATCTTGTTCAAAGTACCTGGAAAATCTGGAAAGTAGAACCAGACCAGATTATTCTGACACCTCCTTCAGGACGAATTTGTTTACACAAAAGGCTGTGGGAGTATGGAACAATGCTGCCTGGGCATATTTTCAAAGCTTCTTTCAAGAAGCTGCCTCCTGAGATCCGTGGATCAATTAGCCGCTGAAAACTCAAACTACATCAGCAGAATGCCCCTCTCTCATTTGTAATCATGAATCATTATTATTATTTGCAATCATGATTTATGTACTCAAGTGAACTTCATTAGAGATGAGAAGCATGTGCCTTTATTGCTTACTTGAAGGCAACATCCAACCTGGCTAATGTGTCACACCACATCCTAATGTTTACAGGAAGTGGCTTGCACATACTGTAAATCAAAGGTTAGCATGATTTTGGATAAAAAAGACCTACTAAATCAACTAGAATTAACGTCATATCTGTTGATCTGTAATATCTGTTATATCTGTAATCACTGCTGGAGGTGAAGCGACCTATCCAATTGTTTTCCCACTGATTCTGGGATAGCAGTTTGTACATAACATTCTCAGCTGTCTTATTGTCCATTTAAAAAGAATTAGATTAACTTGCCCTGTAAATCTACAAGGTGCAAATTCAGCTGAATTTGTGCTGCATTAGTGCCAATACAACCTGACATAATACTGCTGAATTGCAAACCATTTGGGCTTCCTTCTGTACAGTATCCTGCAATGCAGAATCGCCATATTTTAATCATCTTAGCTTTTTTTGTGACCCCCCTAGCACCAAAAAGAGGTGAAGGGGCTTCAAGGTCTTGCCAGAGCCATGCAGTATGTGTATCCCATACTGCTTGCTGAAATTAGTACTGAGTGAGCAGTGACGCCACCCAGCAAGTCACAGAGATTCCCTGGGAAGCTCACCCAACAATGGCAGCAATCCCGACAGTTGTTCACAACTGCTGCACGATTCCTGGTCACTGCTGACAAATGACAGTGCCCAGACTTGAACTGGAAAGATTTCATAAATGCACTGCACTTCAGCTCCTCCAGAAAACAGCTTTGCCAAACTTGGCAGAAAATAATTGGTACAAAATCTACATCTTCTCATTTGCTTTCTCCAAGAAGAAAATGTTTTCAAGATCTGTATAGTATGGCAGATTGCTTTTCAGGTCTTGTTACTCAGAGGCGGTACAGCAAATGAAATTGGTGTACTGTAATTTCAAAAACAGAATCTCAAATTCTTATTTGTAAGACAACAAAAGATAGAGATATGGAAATTGTTCACGATATTACATTTTCAATATTTCATTTTACAGAATAGAAACAGGATAACAGTTTTTTCCAGTTTCTCAAAACGCCTGAAAAATGGAAATGATAATATTTCCAGGGACCTATGTAAAGAAGGTTTCAGCACCTTTAATGAAAAAAGAAATGAAAACACGTACTGTATGTATATACAGTATGTACTGTATATAGTGTATGTATATAGCACATACACAGATTTGTCAGAGTGTAATAGTTTTTGGATGCTATTGCTTAGATGTTTTACTCGCTGCCTGCAGTTATACAGCACATCCTGTATCTTCTGTGTTATGGGTAGCGTTTACACTAAAAATGAATACCTGAAAAGGCATAATGACTTCAATTGCAAGTATTAAGACTTGTCACAAAATAGAACTGAAATATGATCAAACTGACTTGCATGCATTGCTTGCCATGTGATTGACATCACAAAATAGAAAACAAAATCTATTCAATTACTGAGCTACAATGGGGTATTTGTGTTTTGGGAGATCTGAAAATATACTGTCTCCTTTGGCAGTATGTGCTATATACAGTAGTGTCCGATTTTCTTCTGTTTCACAACAATTGTGCACAATGCACAACCAGATTGACTGTATGCTTTAAAAAATCTACTGAGAAAAGAATATAATGAACATTTTTTTAGCTACTGAATCCGTTTGTTAGATGGCAAAAAAGACCCTTATTTCTGTTGCAGAGAGAAAACGTCTACATGGATCACTGCACTGCTAATTAAGCACATGAAAAAAAATACTGCTAGCTGTGGAAAAAAAGAAAATATAGTGGCTTGGTGGAGGAAAAAAAATGAATTACTGATTGAGCAGTATATGCCAAACAGAAGACACCCATGCTAAAAATAGTTCATAACATGAATTCTCTCTGGCAGGAGCTTTTCCATGAATTCCCTCCAGCTTCCAAATAGCACTCAGTGACTACTACTGCACTAACGCAACACTTAAAAAAATTGTGTTTCGCACGAAGATTAAATACTGACTCCACCACATAAAACAGATATTTTGTAATGCTTGAAGCCAAAAATTGGCTAAAGCCCTAAATTTTCTTATAGGGAGAAACTGCAAATCTAAATTTGAAAATTTGAGACTGTGAAAAGAATAAAAATACAAAACTAAACCCGTGTCACTTGTAATTATTTATGCGTTCATTAGTGTACACTCAACTGGCGCAACACATAAAAATGTCTTTTCAGAAATGTGTTTTTAAATGGAGATTTTTTTAAATGTAAGATGTCTGCAGGTAAAACATGTTGTTGCAATAACAAGGCTGTCAGCTCTGAAGACGGCAACAAAAAAATATAACAGCATTGAGAAATCAATATGACCACACAAATATTTTTATTTGATATTTTCCATCACTGCAAATGTTTCATGATGACAAATTCAAAAATGTAATTTGGGGAAGGACAACAGACCATTGGCTCACACAGCAGTGCAGCAGTGTGATACAGAGGGTTCAGAAAGTGCCCCTGAACTGTCCCTTGTGTGGTGTGTGAGTGGATGCACAGTGTCCCATTGTCCAATGCGGGGGGTAGTGCGTATTTACCAGCTGGATAGGCTCCACCTCACTGAGACACACTAAGGTTAAAGAGGTAACTGAAAATGAATGGATGATTTCTAACACAGTTGAAAACTAAAAGACTAAAAGAAATGTGTTCAGAAAAACCTTTGGCTTTAACCTGCTTGGCCAAAGGGCTGACACCTGACTGTACAAATGAGCTGCCCCACCATCACCGACCGTAGGAACCCTGCAGTGGAGGTGGAACAGGAAAGGCAGAGGACTCTCAGCGGACAAAAGCCCGAGTCGTATTTTTATTTTTTGCGATCTCGTAACTGGCGATGAGCATAAAAAAAACAAGTTCCTCTCGAACGTTTACAGTGAACTTCATTAATAATGCATTTAAATCTACATTATTTATATTACATGCAGAATGTTCTTGTTGAGAAGGGTTCAATTGACTGAAAATAATCTGAAATGCAGTTCTTCATTTAACTTATCAGTGGGACAAGAATGAAAAGAGAGCAATGTGATTTGACAATTAAAATGCAAATTCTAATGCCCGCCTCAGGTATGAGTGAAATAGTTACCATCTCTTTGAGCACGATTTAACATCCTGCACTAATGCAAAAAAAATGCATGTTCGATATTCCACTGTATTAAGGAATTGTGGTAGGAAACACAGCCAGTAAGAATTGTTGAAATGTAACTAAGTAGTCTGTTCTGTTTCAATACCACTTCTTTTTGTTATGTTTTCAATATCTAATACTGGGTCAATATCTCTGCACTCACCCATCTTAACAAGTGTAGAGAGTATGAGCTGTAACAATGTCAACACTAGCCAAAGAGTCACCCTAGAATAGGAGACTTGATTAATTTTCTGTAATTTCTTTAAGGTAAAGGAAAAGATATGTACAGTATCCTAACTGGAACTGTGCTGTAAGTCAAAGGAGGTGCTCACAGAAGTGAGGTGCAAATAAGTGTTCGTTTACTAAACCGCTCCAACCCAGCAAAATATTTGCAAAAGAAAAAGAAAACACACAGCAGAAAGAAGCTACAGTTTCAATCTATGCAGAGAATTCACCACTAAATGTATTTGAATCAGGCATTTAAGAAACCCAAACTGCCTGCTACACCATGAGTGCCAGTTACCAGCTCAACCTGGTGGACAGGTAAGAATACATTTGAGCTGAGACAGGGTTTGTAACACTTATACAGTACATGTAACATTAACAGATGACTTAGGGTAACCTATAGAAATGACTGGCTCTCAAATATTAGGGTTGGAGATTGGTCAAAGGAGGTCAACCCTAGTTTTAGAGATAGATTAGAATTTATAATTTCATTTAAAATATCATGTACAGTTTTGGTCACCATGTTACAGAAAGGATGTTGCTGCTCTGGAGTCCAGAGAAGAGCTCATTTTTACTGCATGCAGATTTTTAGAAGGCTTTAACTGCATTAAGATTTTCAGAAGGCTTTGGCTAAAGTTCCTCATAAAAGACCAATTATAATTTACAGGTGGTAGACATTCAGGGACATGTGTGTGTGTGTGTATTGAGAACTGTTAAATAGAAAACTGAGCACAGATAAAGAGTCTATGCTCAGACTGGGGTAATGTAATTAGTGGAGTACCACTCGGATCTGTACTAGAACCCCAGGCTCTTCCTAATTTAAATCAATGAGATTGTGGTATACTTCATAAACTAGTCAAGTTTGCAGAAGAAACCAAATAGGAGAATGAGCAGCAAATGAAATCCTAAACTATTCACACAAAAATGTCAGAGTGGGCAGACACCTGACAGATGGTGTTTAATGCAGAAAAGTGTAGGGTGTTGAATGCAGGTTGCAAAATAAACTATTAAAATAAAATAAAATCCTTTATTCAATTATTATAATTGAATAATCCCTTATTTAATTCATTATGATTTTAAAATGATTTCTACAATGGTTTTAGAATGTTTAAATGAAGGGTACTAATATCACCTATAGTCCCGGGTGGATCAGCTCATTGAATGGCTTCCTTGAAACCCTGAAACTAATGCATGCTGGCAGATTCTGCTAGCCTTGACATGCTTGACAACCAGAGAGACAATAGCCTTTGTCACCCCAGTAGGGCCCTAACATTCCTCTAGACTTCATGAAGACCATGCAACCTCTCAATGCCAACCCCATGTCTAGCTGGACAGTGCCATCGTTGTTTATGCACAGTATGGACTGGAAGTGTTACCTAGGACCAACCTGAAGCCCTCATAAAAAATAAAGCAGGGTTTCCTGAGTAAAGAGTTAATGGGAAGCTAAGACACCATAGTTGACAAAGTAGTTACTATTGCAAAATGGCCCAGACCCCACATGCAAAAACAAATCAGGATCCTCCGGGGGCAAAGATGCTGTTCTAGTAGATTTGGCAGGGACATCAATACAGTGCAGTGGACACTGGAGGCAGAATAAGCCTTTGAAAACCTATCAACACCCCATACTCATACTGGACTGGCCTGTTTATTAGCAAACCAATGCTTCAGATAGATTAGAATTAGTCTTGTCTCAAATACAGCAGGGAATAGAACATTCAGTTTTCTGAGTACTTGAGCAGGAAGCTATTATTTAAGAAGTAAAAAATGCTATAAAGGGATGTAAGAATTTTGTAGTGAAATGTGCTGTAGAAGACCTATGATAATGCCCACTGTGTCAAGCGCTCACGTTAGTTACAGATCAAAGCCACTAGTTTCGATGACAATACAGTAAGTAACAAAAAAGCTCTTTAACATCAAGTTGGTGTTAAATGGGGATATATTGTTTAGGGTGCACTTCCCTGATAGAGCACTACTAGAGGCCTCCAAAACCAACTTTACAAAACTCTCTCTTTCCTAGCGTTAATCCCGCATCAGCAGGGTCCGCTTGTCGGCACACCAGTCTCCATTTGGTGGTTTGAACCAAATCTTTGAGCTGACGTTGCCATTAACTGCGACCGAGAAATACTCCAACTGGCGCGTCACTCCTCCTGCCGTCGGAGTGGGGGGGGGGGAGGAGAACAAAGTAATGTAGCCAAGCCAATTCATAGAGGGGGATAGAGGGGGATTATTAGGAGGCATGGGAAATTTGGCCAGGACGCCGGGGTTACACCCCTACTCCTTTCGAGAAACACCCTGGGATTTTTAATGACCACAGAGAGTCAGGACCTCAGTTTTACATCTCATCTGAAAGACGGCGCTTATTTACAGTATAGTGTCCCCGTCACTATACTGGGGCATTAGGACCCACCTGGACCACAGGGTGAGCGCCCCCTGCTGGCCTCACAATCACCTCTTCCAGCAGCATCCTTTTTTTTTCCCAGGAGGTCTCCCATCCAGGTACTGACCAGGCTCACACCTGCTTAGCTTCAGTGACCAACTTTACAAAACTGTCCTGAGAAAATGCTCACATTTGTAATTTACCACCTGTGTTGGAGAATTGTTCAATTGATTGTTCTAGAATTTTCATGAGGGGGTGTAATTTGCATGGTCTCTGTATAGAAGAATTGGTGTTTGTTTGCTGTTAGTCAGTTGTCCAACAACCAAAGGGTTGTCATCAAAAGGCTAGAAGCTTGGCCTTTTGTGCTACACTACTTGAGTTACAGATTTTCCACAGGAGTTATTGTGAATAAATCGTAATCTCTCTGTGCGCACAGCAATGTTTTTTGCTTCTTCTGTACTTAAAAAATCCCATTGCCTTGTCAAACTCTCCTTTTGACTAATGGAAATACTTAGCCACATTCCTTCTCCAAAAAGGAAGAGCTTTTACTAATCTTCAATTAAGATTAGTAAATCTTAATTGATTCTTCTGTCATGAATTTACAGAGCTATTCGTAAATTGGGAGTTGCCAAATATTTCAATTTTATTTTTAAAAAATGTATTAGCTCTCACTGTTCTTTAGCTGATCATCTTAATTGACCTAGTCACATTTTTTCAAATAGCCAGGTGAAACAAACAGGTGGTACTAATCGTTAACTCAGGCTAGAGCACTTTTCAATTATACTCCCCCTCTGGCACATCAACACATCACAGTGACCAGCGAGGTCATTAAGCCAGTCTTTTTAAAGAAAACATAGTCAAACTGTGATTTAAAGCAGGACAAACAGAACACAAGAAGAGGAGAGAGTAAGATAGCAGTCTGGAGAATAAGTAACGTGAGTGAGACACCTCCTTTAACAGACCAAGTAACCAGAATCTGTCCAGGGCATTTGAAAACTGAGAGAACCAGACTATGGGTCTTAAGGGAGAGACTTGTTGTCTTACAGTATATATTTCTGGAAATACAGATTTTATCTTTGTTGAACCCACATATTGGAGACATCTCTCTTTGTTTGCTAGCCCAATATTTGGAATAAGTAAATAAACTCACATTCATTTAGCAAGAGAGTGACTTAATACTGGGCAGGATCTTTCTATTTGAGTGTCTTGATAGACCCTAGTGCTATCAGGGCCTGAATGATACAGCTACTAATGTAGATGGAAGCATGTGCTTCAAAAGTACTGTGCAAATGCACTGCCTACCAGTGGCTTTTTCTATGTTTGTTCTTCAGAAGCTTGTTTTGAACCAAAAAATGCTTGGCAACGATTTTGAAAGAAATGAAAAGGTGCTTGGAGTTGGGGCCTAACTGGGTAGTGACAAGAAAATGATTGGGGTGGGATCGTGGGGTTGGGGGCCATTAGGCCACTGGTATACGCTGCTTCGCTTCTCTCATCAACAGTGACATTCATGAAGGTTCTCCAGGGAGACAAACTACATGCCTATTCAATTAAGGCTCTATGCTGAACTCTTCTGTCATGTTTCTGCGCTCCAGCGTTCCCATTTCTCAGATGTGATAGACTGAAAAAGCACACTCTTTGGGCTAACTGCTTCATTCCCTATTGCTTTTATCTCCAGGTTCAGGATTAGTGCTGTCTGAAAGCTAAGGGATAATAGTTTTTTTCTTCATCGAGTGAGACAAAGTGCCAGTTCTCCACTTCTCCGTAATTTTCTAAAGAAGCACACCTGCCATGCAGCAGCAAATAATATATTGTCAGACATCTTCATTTTCAGCCTTTTTATTTGCATATGACACAGCGTCTCCACACGCAAAACAGCTTAATGTTTGTAGTCGGCTGCCTAGGTAATAGGCACATTTGGGGAGCCATATTTTCAGCCATCTATTGTCCCAAAAGGAGAGGAAATTGTCTGTAATGCTCATGGCTGTAGAGCTCAACAGACTACAGTCAAACCCAGCATGAGATACATCATAACATCCAAATGTCCACAAAAAATAGCAGAATATTCTGCTACACCAAAAACCCTCTGTGGAAGGCCTGAAAACTGTTGGGAGTCCAGGGAAGTAAGGTCGCACCAGACAGTAACAGATAAGCCCACACGCTCTTTTTCGGGAGCTCCTATGGTTTAAAGAATTTCTGAGGGGTGAATAGAAAGGAACAGATGGTGAACGTCAGTGAGTCCTATAATGATGCAATGAAGTACAGTAGCAGCCTCATGGCACAGCTGGTGCACCACAAATAGTAGCCTTATCCAAACTCTCTGTTGATGCCAAAGACAGAGACTATTACTGAGACAGAGTGTAATAAAGCATAATAATGTCTTTTCTAATGTGATCATTCAAACCTAGGCTCTCTAATTCTCAAGAACTTATTTTGGGTTGTAGAAAATTGGTTCTTACAAACATTAAACTTAATGTCTTCAGAAAGGCATGATGATCATAAAACTTCACTTAGAACACAAGGCCATGCTTTAGGACTTGCAGGTAATTTGGATACATAATTTGACTTTTGAAAAGTTTTGGGGAGAGGTCATACAGTAAATGTCAAGAAGCTGTCTGGATACAGGTTTGTTTTCCAATGCGCATGGCTGAGTGCAAATCTAGTATCTGTTGGATTTTTAGTGATTCTATTGGAGATCCTCTGAGGCTTGTGCGCCTTTCCCTTCTCCTTGATGTCTTCAGCAGTGCCTTCAGATTGCCAACGCACACTCCTCCCCCTGGCTCAGAGCACATTATCATTGACAAAGCAAACGTCACTGTGATCACTGCCTGAGCAATAATTCAGAGTTCTGCTCCTTTGAGGTTCCATCCTTTTTTCAATATTCATAAATAATACAAGCAAAGATGAAACTGAAATGTGTGCAACACGTTGACAATGTGTAACATACTGCACAGCTAAATGCAAGACACAGCTTCAAATGAAACTATTAAAAAATGTCTCTCTCTCATTCACCTTTGGATTCCCTACTGTTTCCTTATAAGCTCTCCTTGTGCACAGACTACATTGCTGAGGCATGGGGATTCACAATGAAGTGGCCTGCATTAATGAACACACTGTGCTCCACACGTGCCTCCATTGAAATCAGAGGCTTGCAGACTGTTGACAATCTGCGTGCCAGTACTGTATATTCAACAGCTGCACAAATAGCTGATCCGGTGTGAGCAACGTCTAAATAAAACTGCTCTAACGCTTGCACATTGAGGTCCTTTATCCAATCTGGGGCCAAATGGCAATGCTGAGCCCAGGAACAATAAAGTGGTGTTAATATGCAAAGCCTCCAATGACATTAAAGGAGCCCAGCAGAACCTTTCAGAACGCTATGCGCAACATTCAGTGCATGCTCTAAATCAAGGATTTCTGCTTGTGGCTACTGATGCATGGTGAAATATAGCTGCTCAGGCCTCAGTGTAGCTCAGAGCAGGCTGCATTCATCGCTAAGCAACATTTTGCTAAAGCCACTGTTAGTACTGTAAGCACAGCATATGACTGTATGGAAAAGGGGCCAGTCTGTTTGAGCAGGCACTGTTTTGTGAACAGAGCTTGTTGTGGTCAATGGTATTGTTACAGGTTTCTGCTACCTGGACAGTCTTGTGAGCCCAACAATCATGCTCCTAAATCACCAGTACAGACTGTATTTCTGCTTCTGGGGGACAATTGGATAGCACGATGTGCAGTGGTTAGCATTGCTGCCTCACAGAGCTGGGCCCTGGGTTCTATTCCTGGGGTGCCATCTGTGTGGAGTTGGTATGTTCTCCCCTAGTTTGCATAGGTTTCCTCCTGGTTCTCCAGCTTCCTCCCACAGTCCAAAAACTGGCCCTGGTGTGAGTGTGTGTCTATGTGAGTGTCCCCCAGCAATGGACTGGCATCCTGTCCAGGGTGTACCCTGCCTTGCGCCCGTTGCTTGCCAGGATAGGCTCCAGCTCCCCTGTGTCTCTTTATTTGATTGAAAATGAAATGGATGGATGACAGTGCACCTACTCTCTGTGTTCATGAGGTCACAGCTCATGTTTGAGAAGTCAGGGTTCCTCACACTGATCGGCCTGCCTGTCTCCAGGTTAATCTGCCTGTCTTATTGGTTAATCTTTTTTTAAACTTGAATGATTATTGACTCACTGTGATAAGCCTAGCTCTTCATAATAATTGTTCATGCTCTGTCAAAGCTGAAAAACACTGAGGGAAACATATTTGCGGATTAGCTGTGGTTATTTTGAAAGGCAAGTTAGATACAATACATTCCAAATTAACAGTAGAATATACTGTAAACACACCAAGGGTTATTGATTTCTGAAACAGAATGGGCAAATCCAAGGAAAGGCGATGCTGTGGTTTTAAGTAAGCACTGTGATGCCCTCAATGTGTATTTCCTGCAGCAGGAGCTTACTTTCTATTGCAAGAATTAGAGAAGACCAAAGCCTGCTGTGAGGTGATGCTGTGTTACGATCCCAGTTTTCAAATGCTCTTCACTATAGTAGAGAACATGTGAAGTAACTTTCATTTTTCCTCGCTTATAGTACAGTAATACAGTGTTGTTTATTCTAATGTGCTTTGAGATGATGTCGGGAAAGGTGCTATGTGAAATAACGTTTCGGGGTCCTGGTTTTGATTCTGGATCTTTTGTGGGTGTTCTGGTTTCCTCCCACATCCCAGTGACATATGGGGTAGGTTAATTGGTGTGTATATATTGTCCCTGGGTGTGTCTGTGCATTAAGCTGGTGCCCTGAATAGGATGCTCAGCAGTTCCAGTAGTGCTTCAGGTCAGGGATAGACTCCAGGTTTCAGTGGCCTTTGCCTGAAATAACTGGTTGTTTGATAAATGATGGATGGATGATAGTAAATTAAGGCTTTCGAGGTTGAAATGAGCTTGGATACATGGGCAATGTTTATTGCACAATATGGAATTCCCAGTATTGATTCTTAAATTACTTAGTTGGCATAGAAAAAATCCTAAGATTTTATTTCAAGAACCGAGTATGTGACACCTTCTATAGAAAAATGACCACATATGCTTAAAGCAGGGTGGCACGGTGGCGCAGTAGTTAGCATTGCTGCAGTGCTGGGTTCAATTCCTGGGGGCTGCTATCTCCGTGGAGTCTGTATGTTCCCCCTGTGTTTGTGTGGGTTTTCGCCAGGTGGTCCAGTTTCCTCCCACAGTCAAAATACTGTACCTACTGGTAGATTGTTTGGCATATAGGAAACACTGCCTTGGTGTGAATGTGTGCGTGTCTGTGTGTGCCCTGCCTTGCACCCATTGCATTCCAGGACCCAGTATTGGATAAAGCAGTTTGAAAATGGATGGATGTTTAAAGCATTACTTCATAATATCATATGACTGCATTTGAACCTTTAAAAGTGTGATTCAATGGATTATGGTTTGAAACAATCCTGCCTTTCTAATCATGCTATGGTGGATTATTTGATGCTACTACCTTTAAAATGTGTTAAAATATGGTATTTAGTCACCTATTCAGTTAACACTGGGACTTCTAAAAATAAATTTCACTCTGATTAAGAGACTGTTTATTTGCCAAAGGCAAACCATCATAAAACTATAATCTTCATCCAAGCTTTGTAGCTAATTAAACCTTAATTATATAGTTTTGAAGGCAATTAAACCTTAATTACATATGTGTTTTTCTTCTGATGAGCTAGCATCCCTAACATTTTGATATGATGTGCATCCCTCTCTCAGGAGAGCGTACATTTCAATTGAAGCACTTGGATTTCATACTACTGTGTTTATGACAAAGAAACATATTTATATCTAGGCTGAGATCTGAGATTTAGAGAAGAAATCAGTGTTTGTGTGGCACAAGTGGAGGAGAAAAAAAACAACAGGGAGGACTTTAGAGAATCATCAGGAAATCAATACAGAGCAGATGTTTCTGACACATAAGCAGAGGAAGCCAGGAAGAGGGCCCTATGTAGACCATGTTATCTCTGTCTATGACACAACACAAGGAACTACAGGATAACCATGTGATGGAAAAGTGCTGGAAAGCTAAAGGGATGTGGGGATCAGTCACCACATTAAATGACAGGATTCTTTTTTTTTTTGCAGAAAAAAAAATAGGCCAAAAATTTTGAAAAGCCTAGACAAAAAAAAGTAAAAATGTCACCATGCTAGGGATAGAGGTGCTGGTGTGAGTCAGTGCAGAGAAATGGGGCGATGGGCTCATGTGAAGACTCTTTATCCTAAGGAGCAGTAATATGACTTGACATCAGCTAAAAGCAATGATTAGCATAATGCATGGAGTTGCCACGTTCAGCTTTCTCTTCTTGCAGAACTTGTCAAATGTGTTGCACACTTTTTTACTTGTCTCTTTTTGCATGTGTTGTGCTCTTCTCCTGCTCCCGTTTAATTCTCGTGAGATCTTTCTCTTTGAATTGCCAGCATTTTCCAATGACAGCAGACCAAGCCTTTTGTCCTTAAACAAACCAGTGCTTGCCACCTGCAAAATTCTAATTCCCACAATTCCAGATTGTCCAGCTTTATCACTCACAAATGTGCTGAGCTCACATTAAATTCCACTCTGAAAAATTATAAGAAATATACAGGGGATTTTGCATACTGTTTCCTCCTAATACACAGCTGTGCTCCACAAGCTGTCCAAAACAAATTAAAGAAGGTACGAATCTAGAAAAGTACAGCTTAATTGAAGAAACGTACTTTTACCCATCCTCATAAAACCTGTAATTACCAAATACAGCTGTCCTACATAAAGATATTTGCCCTTCATTCCTTCATTCAGAAAGATAACAGGATTGGTTTTAGGAAAGACTTCCTCCAAAGATTTTCAACATATGAATTTTCTAAATGAAGAAGGCTCAGTTCAAGGATACTGATATTTCAGAAACACTTAAAATCAAAGCAAGTTTTTTAGTGTGTGAGAAGTGAACATGGTGTGAATGCTTTGGAAATTCACCAGAATTTAGATCACCTCTTTAAATGATGTCCTAGAAAATGTAAGATAAATGCTGCTGTAAATGTCATGTGCACATAATCATATCCATTTCCTACACTGCACATTAGCAGATCTGTACAGGGACATGTACAATATAAAGTTCATGTGCAGGGACATGCTCATTTGAACAGACTCTTTATCCTAAGGATAAAGGACTGCTATGAGAACTCACTATTTAGACCGTTTACTCATTTTCGAGATGACAAGACTACTTGCTCATGTTTGAAATGACAAGATATAAATTGAAGACAATCTGCCTAAAGTGATGAGCTTTAGGTCTCTGTTGCAATATACACATGTCAATGTCTTATCAAGCCTTAATATTTCTGCTTTTTTAGTCTTTCTATTTTCAGTGTGAGCTGAATTACTCCTCCAGTTGATGCTATCACTCTTGTAGGCACATATATTTCTTTCACATTTAACCTAACCTTTGTGAAAATGTTACTAAACAATTGACATTTTTCTGCATCTGTAACAATGGGAATACTTCTGCAGGGCTATTTGTAATTGAAATTCTTCAGTGTCTAGCTTGTTTTTTGTATTACATCTTGAAGGCTCTTAGTATGTGTCAACATTTACTCAATATAAACTATTTTCTAATTTGATAAGATCTTTAAAATTCCTAATGCTGGTCTGGGCAAGTCTACTTTTCATTTCTAACAGTTAGAGGACTGCTAGGACTTGAACAGTTACATCATCCAACCCACCTTCAGACTAGATAAATCTCTTTAGCTGACAAACCCAAAATATCTGGTACAACACCAACTATGTCTATTAGCAACCATTACCGCATTAGTCTGCCATTTTGGACCCAGAAGATGGAACAACCAACTAAGCTGGCTGTCTTTTCTTATGTTCTGTATGTTGACCGTTTTCATTAGTTCTGCACCTGTATTTTTATGCCACAACAAGAGGGGTGATACACAGTCTCACAGTACAGTTGTCAATTTTACACTGATGTTAATGCAGTAAATACAATAAAATGTATTTTAACTGGGCCGGCAGACTGGTTATTATTGCTTCCTTGCAGTGCTGGGGTCCTGATTTCGGTTCCTGGGGTGCTATCTGTGTGGAGTTTGTATGTTCTCCTAATGCTCGCGTGGGTTTCCTTCTAGTGGTCCGGTTTCCTCCCACAGTCCAGAGACATGCTGGTATATCAATTGCCTTCTAAGTAAGTTGGCTGTGGTGTGAGAGTGTCTGTGTCTGTGTATGACCTGTGATGGGCTGGCGTCCTGTCCAGGGTCTAATCCTCCTTTTGCACATTACATGTTGAGACAGGCTTCCAGCTCCCCTTGTATTGGATAAAGCTGTTAGAAAATGGATGGGTATGTTGTTTCAACTAGCAAATACAACTGTTCAAAGAGCAAATTCAGCTCTGTAGTCCAGACATCACTGGATTTGTATGATGACATTAACTGACTGCGTCACAGATTCGTCAAATTCGAGTGACCCAGCTGCGCTGGAGACGGGTTGGTGGCTTTAGGTCTACAGGGATATGCTTGACTTGTCTGCTACAAGGAAACTTCTTGGGCAGGTAGTCAGAGCTGCGTGAGTCCTCAAAATGGTCCCCAGTCCCCGGCTGAGTCCCCAGCAGCCATATCACTCTGCAACTCACAACTGGCAACCCGCTGAAGCTAAGCAGGTGTGAGCCTGGTCAATACCTGGATGGGAGACCTCCTGGGAAAAACTAAGGCTGCTGCTGGAAGAGGTGTTAGTGGGGCCAGCAGGGGGCACTCACCCTGTGGTCCATGTGGGTCCTAATGCCCCAGTATAGTGACGGGGACACTATACTGTAAATAGGCGCCGTCCTTTGGATGAGACGTAAAACCGAGGTCCTGACTCTCTGTAGTCATTAAAAATCCCAGGGCATTTCTCGAAAAGAGTAGGGGTGTAACACCGGCGTCCTGGCCAAATTTCCCATTGGCCCTTACCAATCATGGCCTCCTAATAATCCCCATCTACGAATTGGCTTCATTACTCTGCTTTCCTCCCCACTGATAGCTGATGTGTGGTGAGTGTTCTGGCGCACTATGGCTGCCGTCGCATCATCCAGGTGGATGCTGCACACTGGTGGTGGTGGAGGGGAGTCCCCATTACCTGTAAAGCGCTTTGAGTGGAGTGTCCAGAAAAGTGCTATATAAGTGTAAGCAATTATTATTATTATTATTATAAAATGGAGAGCTATTGTCTTTGCATGCACTATGGATCCCACAGCGTGAAAATGCAGCAAGGTTAATTTGTTCCCTGTTGGACAAGGAGTCATAGCAGTAATGTGGAATATCGACTGATGACTCCAAGTGGAGAGGGTATCCAAAAAAGAAATCCCCCTTTTTTAAAAAACAAGAAATATGAAAGACAATAAAAACAGTATCACAGGGTCAATGTCGGAGCTAAAAAAAAGTCCTCGATCTTTAACTGACAAAAAATTTGCATTGCAGCAGAGTTACAATACAGCAGAAATTCTACAATGAGAGAATTCAAATTGTGCATTAGATCTAACATGGTTGAATGTGTGTGGAAAGAGCAGTACTGATTTTCTAAATAATAAAGAAGCTCACATACTGAAATTTGTCACATCAAATGAAAATGTCAGCACTCTGTCACCAATTGTCTGTAAGACAGCATACAGCAGGACACTCTTCCCCAGTGTGATAAAGTACTGAAGGGAAATTCGGCCAGCACCTACAAATGTATTTTCTTCTTTCATAACTCTTTGTGAACGGGTTAACAGCATTGAGAAAATCATTGAATTGCAACAGATTTTGAGGAGTTTAAACAGGATTTGATATAATCTCTACCGCCTGCATCTGAAAAAAGATCTCCAATTAACTAAAAATGTCAAACAAGATGGTAACATCTATATAGAAACTGGTTGCTCTGTCCCCTGAAATCAGTAATTCAAAAACAGAAGGAATGGATAGAAAACTGTGGTTAAAATCCATATCAGTCCAAGTAAAAGGAAATGCCATTTCCAGGAGAAACAGGCACCTGTATTGCAGCACCTGGGATGTGGCATAATGTGAAAATGCAATTTCTTTGTTTACTTCTCTTATAGAGCACTGTTGCTGTCTGTCTGTTTATGGTAGTAAAGCACAAACAAGAGAAATCTTTTTGAATTCCATTCTCCATTTTTTCCCAGTGTCACCCTGATTATATAACTGCCACGTGCTAAAAATAAAGCCTGCAGTAGATCTGGGGGGGAACTACAGATACACACCACACACATACGCGTGTGTGCACACACACGCACAGTCACAGAATCATAAGACGCAAATTTAATGGGGGTAACCATGGCAACGGCTGGCTCCGATTCCTCCCGGACAAGCCCCTGTCCCTCAGCACTGCCTCTCTCTCCAGCGCTGGCTTGGCAGTGGCAGGGAAATAGTGCCATTTTCACAGGCTGTAGACTGGCACCTAGTATGTCTGTGTGCCAGTCTGTACCACTGTTACATGTACAGTATAAGAAATAATTCTGCAGTGGTCTGCCAAAATTAGGGATAATTTTCACATGAACTCTCTAAAATACTCCACCACAGACAGAAGCCACTTTCTTATTTGCATGCCCAGTACTGTCATAATGAAAGGATAAGACAATATCAAACAATATTAAGAACAAATATGATATACACCCAGTAGGATATAGGGTACTAGCCTTGTGCATCCTGCAGGGCCTAACGTAGATGAATGTGGAGTTGACATGTTATCTTGCTACGTGAAGTGGGAAAGTATAAAATTATTTTCTTTAGTAAGCTTATTTTAACACAGTAACACTTTGATACTAAAAAGGCTCAGATAGAGGTGAATGCCTAAAATATAAAACAGCTCATATAAAACGTGAAGAACAGTTTTTAATATATTTTGCTTGAAGGAAATCTCTTATCGGCTTTTATGATTCTATGAAAGATAATAGAACTTTGTGTAATTTTCTGTTCATTTCAAAGATCTAGTATCTTGTCATGTACACAGGGCAGATCTCTTCATCACATGAAAGACATATGTGAGAGAGAAACAAGTCACAGGTCAGATAAATGGACATGCCTGTGATTATCTTGCCAAAGAAGTTCTTATAGTAACAGCAGATAAACAGTTGATGCTTTAACACTCTTACAGTTGGTGGTGAGTCAGCTGTGGTCATACAGTGCTGTCAGTGAGAGCTACATCGCTCCTCCAGACAGTG
Source organism: Atractosteus spatula (assembly GCF_055471065.1). Classification (NCBI taxonomy): domain Eukaryota; kingdom Metazoa; phylum Chordata; class Actinopteri; order Semionotiformes; family Lepisosteidae; genus Atractosteus; species Atractosteus spatula. The sequence continues at coordinate 24,153,065 of NC_142714.1, forward strand.
TCGCCTCTGCTGTGATCCTGCAGCACTGAAAGTAAGAGTTGCATCACTCCTTCGGTCAACAAAGACCCTGCTGAGGTCCTCAGTGCTGTCAGTGAGAGCTTTGATACTCTTCCAGTCAATCCTGCTCTGCTGTGATCCTACACGACTGTTAGTGAGAACTAACTACTCAACTCAACTACTGTACCTGCTCAACAGGTACAGTACAGACACTCGTCTGAGTGCAGACTGACCTCAAAGATCATAGGTTGATCCTGAGTTGTGTCAGCAGCTGATATGGCCTGATGACCCCAGGTAAGCAGGCATACAGTGCTGTGGACGAGGGCTGCGTGTCTCTCCAGTCATCACTGAACTCCAATTCCAGAATAATAGTGCCTGTGATGTGTTAAAGGACAGGTGGATTCAAGTCGGGCAACCAATGAGTTTACTTCCTGATTCTCCCCCTGTGTAAGGTTGCCTGGTTTGTAGCCAAGACTTGAGAAACAGAACATATGAACAACTGCAAACAAGAGGCCATTTGGCCCCTCTAACCCATTTGGTAGTTAGTAGCTAATTGAGCTACTTGATCCAAGAATCTCATCTAGACATTTCTTAAAATTGACAGGATATCTGTTTCAACAATATGGCTGGGTACTTTTTACTACATTCAAACAATCTTTGACTAAAGAAGTGCCTGTTGTTCTTGGTTTTAAATGCACTTCCACATAGTTTCCACTTTGTTTAGTGTTTCACTATTCATTGTGAAAAAATCTATCGAGTTGCCTTTGAGAATTTTGAATATTTGTACAGTATCCCCTTGTAATCTTGTCTGTTCTATAAAGACTGAAAAGGTTCAGTTCCTTCAGCCTGTCAGTATAGGGCTTTTCCTTAAACTACTGAATGTGTTAGGTTGCTGCTCTCTGGCTTGTTTCCAGAGCAGCAATACTGTATCTTTTCTATAACATGGTTACTAAACATTTAGACAGTATTCTAAATAAGGACTAACTAGTGTTGTACACATTCGAATTTCAGTGTCTCTTACTCAGACACCTTGATATTATCAACCCTATTAACTGGTATTACTTGTATTCTAGGGTATCTGCTTAAAATTTCTGTTTAGCATAAGAATATAATTTTCGAAACTTTGTACTGTCACTAAAAGAACTATCATGCAGAAATGGGTGGATAATATAGGGTCATCTTACATGGAGTGAGTTAATGAAGCTGTTGCACAAATCCAACATGAAAAGACTGCTTATAGTCTGGAAGGTAAAATTAATCAATTTAAACAGGTATGTGGCCCACTTGAAACACATCTCAAACACACCAAAGACAGAAAGTTTTAAATATCAAGAGTTGTGTAAGATACGTGGAGCGAAAGGAAATTAAAAAGTTTAGTAAGTGAAGGAAGGAAAAGAGATGTATAAAGGAAATGAAAATATATTAAAAACAAAGATATCCTCCCAAGTTGGAGGGGGTGTGGGAAGGTACAAAACACAGTATTTCCCATTTTTCAATAGTCTACAATAAGCATAATCTGCCTGGACTTTGTTCAGTCTTGAATTTCAACTTTTTGAATTTCTACATCTGTAACAACGGAATACTTATTTTTGCTTAATTTGCTTAATTTGTTCAATGTTTGCTAGTATTCCTAATTTTGTATCTTCTGCAAATTGGACTTGTCCACTAACTATACTAGAATCTACATCACAGATAGAATTTAAGAAGAACAGTAGTCCTTGTAGAGATCCCTGTAGTACTCTTCTAATTACATCACCCTGGCTGATCTGATAACTAAAGGGTGAATGTCTTAACTGATATAATAAAATCCCACGTTTTAAACAACTCTTTTGAAAAATTACTCTAAGGAAAGAGTAAGTTTATTAAGGAAACAAAAAAATACTCAGCATTCACCGCTGTTAGTGAACAGTAATTGATGGAGCTCAAAAGATCCCCCCATCTCTTGTGAGAACCAGGGTTAAGGAAACACAAGGGCTACCATCTGCGTGGAGTTTGTATGTTATCCCCATGTTTGCGTGGCTTATTTGTTAAATCCCAGTGCTAGTTTCCACCCACTTCCCAAAAATATAACTATATTCTGATCTCGAATGTGTCCGCTATAATGGGCTCTCATTCCATCCACGATATATTACTGCTTTGTATGCTATGTTTCTGGGAAGTATTTCAGATTTCTCTTATCAGGAATAAGCTGCTTTCTGATAAGGGATTAATGTCTGTCAGTGTTAATGTGGTGAGTAAAAATATTCTGGATTCATCAAAAACCCTGTGTATAAATCCAAGCACCCTGACATATATTAAAGAAAAAAGACAATGAAATCCTGGCTGGGGTGACCAGACCTATCACATACAGCCCAGATTTTTCACTGCACCATCACGCTCAACTTTGATTAAAATGATCACACCCCGTTAGCAAACACCACCACTCAAGATCGATGTCACTTTCATGACAATTACAGAACAGGTTTTGTTGTGTTTTTCAAGCAAATGCAAAAAAAAATGGTTCAGAGAGACTCCAGAACCTTGGACACTTGCTAAACATTTGAGGGCAATTCTTAAGTGGTCACAAATACCATTTTTTCATTTCCAATATAATATATTAACAAAGCAACAACAACCATTTAGATGGTGAATTCTAGTAATGATGAAGAACATACTTGTTAGTAAAAGTCTGATCGTATATATAAAAGCTTTCTTAAAACATAAGTGATCAAGTGTTAGTAATAGGCAGTCTGTGACAGGTGGTGATGAATGCTACCTAGTTTAACTCTCCAGCAGCAGGAACGCTAGCTAGAGCCAAACTCTCCTTTTGGCATAAAGGAATTCACTGCTGTCTGAGGTGTGGAGATCTGGGTTCTGAATTCGGAGTCACCGTGAAGCAGCCCCGATCGAATCCCAGCAGCGACAGAGCATTACATAGATGCCATGACTCAAATTTCAGATACTGCAGCCTATCAATCACTAAGGTTGCTATGGAGAAGGAGGAGGTGTTTGGAGGGAGAGATTGTAACATGGCTTAATGGCATAGAGCATGGTGACGGGGAAATGAAAATGTGCATCAGAGCTCTGTAACCAGTGCATGAGTTTTGTCTTTTGGCATTTAAGACTCACAAAAAGCTGCTTAACCAGGGCATTCTTTCTAACCTATTTAAACTGAGGTAAACTGAGACCCAAAAAAGAGTCAACAATAGAAATGTTTACTCATTCCAACTAAATGTGGCTTTCAGAAAAAAAACAACAAATATGCAGAAATTCAATACGGTGTATGTTTATTTTACAAAATTACAAGTCAATGAAACTGAACTGAAACACTTATTATATTACTTAAGCACTAGTTTAAATTTACTGCCATTCTCCTGCTTAATGGTAAATCTACTTGGTTTAGAGGTGAAATAGCTCACCCATGGAAAAAACATATATATTTGCATACTTTTTATATTAAATGCATCCCTGAAATGAAATGAAATGAAAACTAAGCTCTTGTACTAAACAGTCTGCTTTAGGGTGAGCCCCTCACCCTGGAAAAAACTTACTTCTAAATCCATCAGAACAATTAATAATGACTCTTTTTTAAATAGCCATGTTAAAGACTTATCAAAAAAAGAGGAGGAGTAACAGCTTTTAAACATTCTTCAGTCTTTTGCAAAGATAATCCATCCATTCATCCATTTTCTAACCACTTCTTCCAATTCAGGGTCAAAGGGGAGCTGAAGCCAATCCCAGCAAGCAACGGGTGCAAGGCCAGGTTCACTAAAGACGTGCTCACACTCACAACCTAAGGCCAATTAACCCCTCAGTATGTGTTTGGACTGTGAAAAGAAACTGAAGCGCCTGGAATAAACTCGCGCAAACATAGGGAGAATATCCACTAAAAAATCTACACAGTTGAACCCAAGGCCTCAGTGTTGGGAGGCAGCAGTTCTAACCACTGTCCCCTGTGCCGTCCTTAGCAAAGACAGCAAAGATATTAAGGGAGTGAAAACTTATTTGCACTCTTACACCCCCACGTGCAACCCCAGAAATGACTGTGGAGCCTACATGCTTATATGCCATATTGATCCTTTGTGTAACTGCACCATGCTTTGTGATTTACTGTGGGGCATTAAAAGAAACTGTTCAGGAAATCTATTTTTTGTATATTTTATTCAAAGACCTTCCCTACTCTCCAGTTATTTTCTCCCTGACCTGCAATTCTCTAAATCCAGCCCTTGGTCAGCTAGTAGCAGGGAATCACTAGACACAAAGTACATGTAGCAACCTCTTTTCTACTCTGTTGGTGTAGACAAGCTGGTGACACTCTCCAGGGTACTTGTGTCTTCTCACTTCAAACTGCACATTGTCTGTACATTGAATTCAAAACTCTGCTGTCCTGCTATTTAAGTCACAAGGCCCCCTTACCCTCCAAAAAATTGAACGGACAGAGGCTATGTTGCAAACAGCAGGTGGTTTATTTAAACGAACCAGTGGATTCTCCTGGGATTAAATTGGAGGGTGTGTGTAGGGGTGGGGGGTGACACTGGGGTCCAGAGCCACATTTTGGGAATATGAAGACCCCGGGAGCATGGCTTTGTAACCCTAGCCTCCTGCACAGGCTATGGCTCAGCCTTGGTCCCCATGCCTTTCCTAGTCACTTGTCACAGCAGCGGAATGTGCTGGCTCTGCTGGGGGTATTTATAACCTGCTTACTGCCACCCAGGACACCTTCTACCTTCGTCCCTCCCCAGTCACGCAACCCCCACCCCTGAAAGTGTGCCCCCCCTCCCTCCTGCCGGTGCCATACACACACCCACAGCTCTCTCTCCCCGACTCGATTCTGCCAGTTCTGCACTAATTCATTTCAAGAGGCTGGAAATCCCCGGAGTTAATGTAGAGGCGTCTTTTCAAAGCTCTCAGTTATAGTGTCGTTCAAAGAGGCCTGGTACCATTAGAAAAAAATGCTAGATCTTTTTGAGGCCTTGGATGGAGATAAAGTGCCTCATCTTTGAGACGGGGAGAGAGGATATATATTGCAGTTCAACTAAACCTCGCAGACCAGACTGTGAGGAAAAGAAATGTCAAGGAGCCAAAGAAGCCTGACATTAAAGGCACTCTTGATCGAGAAATGCCTCTGTATTGGAGGTTACAGCCACGGCTTAATCTCGGAAGTGTGGGATGCTGTATTTGATGAAAAATTACCCTTGTTCAGTTAGGGAGGGTTAAATCCCAAGCTAAGAGCCCAAATTCATCCCCTATAACACCGCTCCATAAATAACCCCATTGTGAGCAAAGCCGGGCAGTTATTTAGCTCAGAAGAGACAGCACCACTTGAGTTTCAGAATGCCACAGCAACTCGGACAGGGAGAAGAGTCACAAGTTTGAACAGATGTGAAATCAGGCTCCTCAAAAGAATTTAAAGTAGATGTCAATCAAATAGCCTCTCTGAAAATTAGCAGGTCCAAACAAGGTCTAGAATTCTGGACACGTTTGAAGTGCACAAAGATTGAAACGGCTTTCTCTCTCATTCATTTTCTTTCTCTCTGAGTAGCCATGTCCCCTGTCTAGAGTTCTGTTTTCATTTTTGTTCAAGGGAGGCTAAGTTGAAGGTTGAAATGTTTGGTATCGAGTTGCAAAACCAAGGCTCTGTTAGTCATCCAGTCTTGGAAGCTTGGTTTTTGAATTGAGATGTCAAACGTCTTCCTGGCAGTGATTCTGCTACAGTGGCTACTGATGCACAATTAGCCCCTCACTCTGGATGGACAATTCTCATCATACACAGCTCCTCAGGTGCTTCTACTTTGAAAAGACCTAGAAAACCTGCAGACATACTGGATCTCCAGGGACTTCTCCCTCCTGCCCAAGTCTGTGTAAATCACTTCGTGTATACTTCATGACTTCCTGTTTTTTTATCAATGGTTATCAATGAATATGAGGACAAATGTAAACTCCACATTAACAACTCTTGTTGACTATTCACTTCATATTTTGAAAAAACAAAATCTCTCAGCGCATAGAACTGAAAAACACCAATGCCTCAATCAAAAAACACCATTTTAAATAAAATGAAGGCTCTAATAAAAAAATGAAGATTTTGAGGATTACTCATTTTCATGGTGAGCTCTTAAACCTTCCAGTCTCTGCCATATAATTGTTCCTCAAAAAACAAGCAGGATTATGTTTTTTTCCAAATTAGTCTGATAAAGAATACACAAAAGCACACTTCTCTGAAAACTATTAAAAATGTTTTCTACCATTAGTGATTTTATACGTATCAGCTTGTTTTTCTCTGTATCACATTTTTCTACCATATAAATTCATAGAATGTTGTGATACCATCTATTCTAAATATGTTGCAAACCAGGGATCATGGAAACAGCTACAGTTTTTAATACCTGAACACAAAAGTGGGGAAGAAAATCTATCCAATTTTAGCTGAAATTACAAGCTTATGTCCCCTCTAAAAGTCTAATGAATATTCTCTTATAAACTGAGATCACACCTGACAATTCCATCAGGTTAGTCTCCAATATAATACCATCCAGAATTTAATTAAAACTTTACATTTACTGTATAATCAGCGTTTTGGTGCTACATTATTACCACTTCTAGTTAAACTGTCTGCAGCTTTCTCACTGTAAGTGTTTTCTCTTTGGAAAACAGAGATGAGGACAAATCTGTTTCCAATAATACTGCAGTAGGTTTGTGGGTAAGACAACTACAGTGAATGAAAAGGTTTAAAATAATTTATGAGAAACATCCTGATTACATAATAAGGAGTATCTTAGTTCACTGATGAGATTACATCCCTTACAAAGAGTGGAATAGTTTGGCATACCTTCATAGATAAATATAATGGGCCAGGAGTATAACAGAACCTATTAGTTAAGGTTAATTCCACACTGAAAAGTAGCAAGAACAGACACAGAGTTCCAGCTGTGTGTTGACATCCAATAAAAACAAAGATACACTAGGTTGTATCTACTTGGAATGCTGAAGTTGTAATGTTGTGAATAACAGTAAGATGACTGCCTCTCCATTAATCATAATTGTACTCTACTGATGCCTCTTCTAGCATCTAATGCCTATCAACTCTTCTCAAGCGCTGCCTTGTCCTGGAGCTGAATACTAAAGTATCAGGATTTCCTTTTTTAAAAGCCAGATAACAAAACATGAATTGTGCTTTTCTCCCCAAACCATGTTTTTTGAGAAGACCTAGTTTTTGTCTTCCTGTAGCTCTGTATATATAGCCTTCTACATCAGGATCCATGCACAAGAAATGTTTTGGCACAAATTAATCTGAAGTAGAAAGACCCTGGCTTTAGGAGGAACAATGCTGACAGTTACACAATTAATTAAATATATTAACTTACAATCAGTTGTGGTTATTCTAGAGTGGGATAACAAGTGATTATGCTCAAGTTCTAAATTCAGTTTCACAACTCTTGTTTCCTCTATGCTAAATTTGGGGTTTTCTTTATTCAATTCTTTGTTTCTTTGTTAAATTGTAAGCAGATGTGTGTTTTCTCTCTTCAGGGGGCTGCTCAGTATTTGAATCAGCAGCAATCACTGGCTGTCGATCATGGATGGCGCCAAGTCAAAGACTGACTACTGTCATGCATACAACATTGGAACAAGGCAGCCTGGGTAAAAAAGCTCATGAGATGCTTTTCCAGGAGCCTGGCCCTCTGTCCTAAAAATGCCAAAGTATTCAAGCATACTACCTCTACTAATATAAACTCACAAGGAAGACACAGAAAATGGGAGACACTAGATACTTTTGCAAAGGCATTTTAAATGAAGGAGCTAGTGTACATTTCCCAGCTTTTCCACTCTGAAAACCCCACTCTGAAAACCCCAAGATGAAACAAGTCTTGTAGTTCCTGCCAAATGACCTACAAATGAAGCGGAAACTGCAGTCCCAAATGACATTAGCCAACTTAATAAAAAAACTTTCTCTTTTAGTTGAGCAATGCAGCTTTCATAATAATTGTTCCTAATAATGAGCTTTGTAATTTCTCATTGTGTGTAATGGCTGTTTGATTTTTTAGTTGTTGGTAAATCTAATTCAGTTTTATGGGAGAGCCAGTCTTTTAATGGATTTATTGAACTCTTCAACGATTGTGTTATATAGCTGTTGCTTTTAGAAACGATATTGCAGAAACCCGTTAATCTCAGCCTCAGCTCAATCAGCAGCCACTCCTGCCAAATGTACCTTCATGCCATTTTCTAACAATAAATCATACACTTTAAGAATAAAATGTATTATTTTGGGGTAAAAAGCTTCAATGTTTTTCCACATTCAATGAGCTTCCACTATTGGAATCATTTTATTTGAAATTCCTGATTTCCCAGTAAAAACTCCAGCAATGGGTCAGTATCCAGTGATTCCTCCTTCATCCAGCAATCCCTTCAAAAGAAGCTGTTGTAGCTGTGGTCTTGTAACAAATGAAATATCACTTGACTGTTTAAATACTTCATGAAAAACTACACAGAAGACCCAGTTAGATACATATTAAACATGAATAAATAGCTGGAGAAGAATCATTGACAATTCCATGGAGAATATGAGTTTATAAGGCTTAATTATTACCTCTTATGTTATATAAGCATTAAATAATTCATGTCTGTTCTCATAAAGTTTTTGTATGTATTTGTGATGTAGAGAACACAGAAAGGGTTTACATGCATAATATTTTACTATTGAAATCTAAACAAATGTTGAATGTGAAATACCTGAATATCAAGTTGCATATACCAATGGAATACAGAATAATTGTACACTCTTTTTTACAGAAAGGGTAATGGGAGTAAGGAACAACCTACACAGCCAAGTTGTTGAAGCTGTTACTGTTATGACCATGCACGGCACCTAATTAACCTAATTACCTAATTAATCCCTCTTACCTGTTCCCTTCACTATTTAAACCCTCACTTCCCAGATCCTGACTCCTGTATTGGAGTCACTCACTGGGTAAACTCTCCCGGCTTCTCAACTTTCGGCTCTGACTCTTGGATTATTGTCTTTCAGACCTTCCTTTCGGATCTGTTCGCTTCCTGACCCGCACCGCATAAGGTTCTGCTTACTTGCCAGCTTTGCCGCGTAATAGATACCCTGGCTTTGTTCAAGAAACAGCTGGATAAGGACCGTGTTTTACTTGCTACCAAATTGGCCTAATGGGCAGAATGGCCTCCTCTCTTTTTGTAACTTCTCATAACCTTTCGAAGATTCTAAGTTCTAATTTATCGTTTTACTTATCTGGGGTGTGTACACTTCTTGGAAGTTACCTGTACGTTGAGAAAAACGTCCTTTTTTAAAACCGATTCCAGTTTTTAACTTCTTCCTCTTCCTTAATTTAATTTCAAGTATCAACAGTGTGCACAAGAGTTACAGTGAACCAGTTTAGTTTGCACTATTCACATCAATATTTTAGATCTACGCCAATACCACTTTTTGTTTATTTCTTCATGTTATTCCTGCAATTTCCCTCACGGGATCAATAAAGTATCTATCTATCTGTTATTTCAGCTTCACAAATGGTTCCTTACAGGGTCCTCAGATCCTTCCCAGAAGAGTGGTAGAGATTCCCAGAACACCTACTGCCAACGTTTCTCACTGCACTCCAGATTATCTCCTTGTTTGTAGCCATGAAATGCATTAATATTTAACATTATTAGTCAAATACTACTAGAAGAAGAAACAAATCATACAGTATCAGGAAAGATTGGTATCATAATGCTTTTCCCAATCAGAGCTGTTAGTTCCTTAAAAATGCTTCACTTTTTTAGATAACCACCCGATTCCACCATGTGAACTAATGGGAAGGCCACTACACTGATACTGTGCCTCTAGAACATCAGCATAACTGGGAAGCAACTGGGATAATCTCTGGCAGATACTTTTCTCAGTACAGTAAGGACAATACTTAGAAAGAAGGTTCCGTGTATGTCCAATTTAGGATGTTCCTGATGCATGTAAAATGTGCTAAGCAGATTGCATTGAAGTTCTCTATCTGCTCACACAGCAGTGTCAAGGCATCGGTTGATGATTGCTAAGCTTGCTTTTGAAAGAAACTCAGACATCCCCACAGTTAAAAATCTCTACATGCCCATAATCCAGAAATGATTGGATTGAACTGTACAGGACATACTTTTGGGAAGACAGAGGAAATAGAAGGAGTTCAATAAAGGGACGGCATTACAGATTATTAGCTTTATATTAGTATTACCATTGTAGAGATTTAAATATAGGGTGAATGGGAAGAAGATCTCTGTTTAGCTACTGAAAGCTACTCCTCTCAACAGACTGCAGCCCAACTTCATGTTTCACAAACTGCTACTGTACGTGTTTTTGACTGAAGACAGGGATTTGTAGAACTGGTACCGCCGACTACAGAATAACACTAAACAAGAAAGCTAAAAAAGTGATATTAAATTTCTCAAACTCAGCTCTCACTACTGGCAGCAATCCAGCAGAGATCCTACAAACAGCCTTGCTTGAGGTAAAGGAGTTTGATTCGACACAAACAGCAAGAGACATTATCACAACATGGTCTCAGTGGGAGAAGAGCAGTAGTGACTTAAAACCTGAGAAGAGTAAAGAACAAGAATGAAGCACAGGTTTTAGTTAAAAAATAGCTATTAGAATGCATCATCGTTGGTATTACATGCCCACTTTTTGTCTTTGTTTCATCAGTTATTTCCTGTTCTGCATGCCATAAGCCATCTTCCAAAGCCAGCAATGCATGATTCTGGCAGAGCAGTGAGGGCTCCAAGTTGGCATGACTTTCCTTTCCTTTTGCCAGGCAAAAGATGCCCCTTTCTGGCCAGCAGCCTACTGCTCGTGTATGTTATTGATGAGCACTGCACCATTCCTCCATCTGATGCTGTTTAACTTTTCATCTGCTGCTCTGGATCAGCCGTGTGGAATAGAAGCAGTGGTGAAAGTGCACGTTCCAGAGGATACGCCCACACACCCTACTTCTGGTCCTGTTGCTGGTTATTGACCAGGCAAGCAGGATCACTCGACTTGCAGCTGACAATCCAAAAGTATCTGAGTTATAAAAATGTACAGCTCTAGATTTAAGAGCCAGGGAAAGGGAACACAAAAGATGCTACTTGGCCTCAATATAATATGCCACATGTGTGCAATGACTATTTAATGCAATCTTACTGGTCAGGATGTAAACAGAAAGAGGCACAGAGAAGAAAATAATATAACAAAACCAGCCAATCAGAAAGTACAGAAGACCTGAGATGAAAACAAACTTTGAGATTACATTCTTTCCTCTAGTAAAATTCTTTTTCTTTGTATAGATTATTTTGAATTGTTTTTGTTGTCGGTGCCTTGGTGGTAGAGAACAGTGAAGATTTATACTCTAATGAAAGAAACTACAGGATCCATAATTCTTTGCTGTCAGAAGAAAAAATGAGTCCCCACTGAGCTTACTCTCCTGGGCTGCAACAATCAGTACAAGTATGAAAAGCCACCTGACAGAGGCTGAGTCAGATTGCTGACTGAGGCTTGCAGTCTTCCGAAAGAATACAGAGGAAGACAGCAGACCCTGCCATTGTTTTTATGGAAGAAAATGTGTTTTTTTTAAACCTGTCTTGGTTGGTTAATGCTCTATAGAGCTAAGTGTTTCCTGTTTTGTGCACCCAATTACTAAAGTACTAGAGACTTCACTTCTTCAACGAATAATTAGGGTCTTGGAGTTTTTGCATTGTGAACATCCAAGAGACACCTCAACACACATTCTTTCCCTCAGTGTGCTGCAGCAGCAAACCAAAAAATTAATATAGCTGGACAGGGTATGTTTTTCTATTATATAACCTTTCATATCATAAAACCAAGCTTTTTTGCAAGCACCCAAACCGATTTCCTTTTAGCCTTGAATCCTAGGTAGAGAGCAATGCTGTAGAGTGTCATCTATAACTCTGACAAGAACAGCGATGTTTCAGTTGCCTGACCTGTGTAGATGTCAGGCATACGAGCAAGAGCATGCAGCTGTATGCTCAACTTCAATATTGTGTTTTCTAACAACAACAAGTGCTGAAAACTCTCAGGAGACACCTGCAGGTCTTGTTACAATACGGCTACCTTCATACTTGACATAACTGTGTCCAGTGCTGTATGCTCCTAATAGTTTTTAGTAGTTACTGTACATTCACAATAAAAATATACCTACTGATACTATTAATGATACTAATGTAGTGCAGCATTAGTTATACTAAAATGGACACATTTTTTAAAGCTAACTTCAGTTACAAAAGTTTTTGCACGGAATACATGTACTGCAGGGACAATTCAGGTCAGTTGGAAAATTTACTTTACTAATTTGTTTCTACTGACATTGACACAATGCCAGTCATTTGGGAATGGTCTTTCTAAGAATTCTGAAGCACAAAATCGCTATGACATTTTTCAAGGTTTTTTAAGGTAATCATAGTGCCTTTACTTTTAATCTAGACTTTCGCTAACACACTGCAGTTCCCTTGCCCTAAGTAGGGTTTGCCTTTAAAGCTTTTTTGTTTTTAATGAAAAGGCGGCCTCTTCTCCTGTCAAAATCCAAACATTGAGTCTTTTTATTTTTTTCCCCATTATAAATACATAATTATGCCTGGTTGATAGAACTAATACTACACTACACTATTGTTTTAAATATGCACACATAAAAAAACTGACCACAACAACAAACAACACAGAGAATAAAGATCACTGGAATGTTTCATGACTGGAAATGCTAAGCTCTTACTGCTAGGTTATTTTATATACTGAATTTAACTGTATGTCACTAGATTGATTTTATACTGTACTGCATCAGAATGTAACTTTAATTTCTAAAATATACATCCTCTTTAAACCATTTAAAGCATTTGCATTTCCACACAAGTTACACTTGAAGCTGTCCATTCATCGGCTCAAATTATCTGTGCAATGACATCACAGCCAAAGCTGTCCTCCTCAAAATATTTTTGAAAGCGGAAAATTCTAAACATGCAGGATTAAAAGCTTCTCTTCATATTTGTACTGCAGTAGCTTTCGTTCTTTACAGTAATCTGACTTCTTGAAAGACGCTGGGACGTTCCGTTAAATCCAATGCAAATGCATTTTTATTTGTGCCACAGTGTAAAGTAAAAAGTTTGAACAATAAATTGATAAAACTTAAAAAACATATCACCTAATGCCTAACGTCACCTATGGTACTTTAAAATTGGTTAAAAGCCAATTAATTGACAAAGTAACAGCAACCATTACATAAATAAGAAATTGTTTTTGAGCCTAAACAAGAAGGATGAGAAAACAAAATAAAATCTGGGATTACCACAAAGGGAGAGTTTCAGATTTTTATAGTCAATTTAACAGTCAATGGAAAAAAAGAACAGTTATTATTAATTCTCAAATGCTCCACAAACGTGGAAGTTGAATTTGGTATTCCTAGCAATGCAGCAAGATAAATTATTGAGAGGCACAGCAAAGAGGTACAATCAGCTCGTTCTGTATCTGTGAGACCCAAGTAAAATATCTTCAAAATCAGAAAGAGAACAGTCCATCAGCTCACAGGAGAATGGTATAATGATACTTGAGCAAGCAAGACTTTACTGGGAGCAGGTCAAAGTACATGTCCCTGTTAAACAAAACACACAAGGCTGAGCCCATATATTATGTGACAACAGAGGTGAATCTCATTCCCAGTACACTGTACCCAGGGGCTCGCAGTTAAGTGCTCTCAGAGCTATAAGAGCAGCCTTGAAGGACGAGCACTGTTCTGCATTCTTCGTCAGGCAGCTCCAATCCCTCCTGAACTGAAAGAAAAGTCACACTCTTTGCTGACAGACAGGACCTTGCTCGTACTCGAAATGAAATGTTTCAGCACCCTCTTTGCACATACACTACAGGTATGTACTCTTTAGACAAAATACATTTAATTTGAATAAAATGAAGGGGTTCCCACAAAAAGTAAAAGTCCAGCAGCATTGTCAAACAGTACCTCTGAGTCACCTCTGTGTATCGATCTTTTTTGTTAAGCATTCTGGTTTTTGTCCCGTATTCTACTCTGTCTATTAATACGTCTGCTATTTAAAATAATGGCACACTGTGGAAAACTGTTTTGGGCCAGGATGTTTGATCTGTAAAAGAAGCAGAGTTGAGCAGAAAGCGTGCAAGAAGTGGCCACCTGGACTGCACAGAGAACTACTGAAAATTATTCTCGGTTAATTGCCATGAGATCAAACGACCTGTTGTTTGAGGGATGCATTAATTAAGACCTGTGACAGGAACGGTATGGCTTGATTTTTTTCTTGGACACTAAGATTCGAATGATTTCAATATGAAAAGTTCTTATAAATTCCTATGGTAATTCCTTGAATATTTATTGTATTTCTAATTTATTCAACCTTACCACTTCAACTTAGAAGAAGCTTCTTAGGCTTGAATATTGATAAGCAACAACCATGTCCTTTGTTGAACTGCAACCACTGCAACTCCCTATTTCACACAGGAATGATCATGGGAACAAAACAGTGTGACAGAACTGTGGAGACAGGTCCCTCCTCGTGCCAGTTTAAACAACACAAGAAAGCGTGTTTGACACCTCTGAAAGAGAGACCCTGTTCTTGAGGAGACATTCTGTCGGTACAGATTTGAGTTAAAGGAAATAAGCTGTCTGGTTCCCAGTGGGAGGGTTTCTGTCCTCATAAGCCAGGTTCCACTCAAGTATTGTCTTAAAAAGCAGAGGTTGTCCATGCATCTTGTCACCTGGGATCAGCATGACCTTCTTTAACTCTCTGTTAGGGACACAGGACCTTCTTCTCTGCTTCACTGCATTCAGACCCCAGGGGTTGATCTCGTCTCCTTCAACCTGTCTCACTCTCCACAGCCCCAACGAGAGTTGCCTTCCTCTTGATAACTCACATTAACAGCATGCTAGGAGAACCCACAGCCAAGCGCAGTCATCTTCGTCTCTCAACACCTACTTTTCCTTCAGCAATACGGAGGTCTAGCTCTACAGTGAGAGAGAAACAAAACTACCACCTAGTACAGCAAGCTTGATCCATTTCGGCTGTAATTTTGAGGAAATAATTTGCTTTGAGAGACCAGAAGAATGAAAAGAAGGCTCTGGTTTTTTTAATGTCATCAAGAGAGGAGCCCGTAGGTTGTTAAAATGAATCAAACTGTTTTGCAGCTGAAAGAGATTTTTTCCAGAATTATATAAGAAATATTTAACTTACGTAAGATTTTATGGGGCAATATATTACAAGTATTGCGTGGTGGAGCATAGCAGGCCTGCTTCTGGACTCATAGCTAACAGGTAGTGTGTTAGAGTCCCTCTTGTAGACACTGCTGTTGTACCTTGAGTGAGATACTTTACTTTAGTGTCCCATTTAAGGGTGAGTTACATAGTTCGCTAATCCTCTTAAAACCACAGAGACCAGGATGAGTTCTGGCCTGAGGAGCTACTATGGCTATACAGTACCAAAGGAATTTATCTTTATCTTTACTAGAAGCAGAAATACTGTTTAAAAGTGCAATGTCAACTTCAAAACCTATGAATTTTCATTTTATAAGGGCCTTCAAGAAGAGATAAATGTAGCCACGCAGCTGAAAACTATGAAAGTCATGCTCTTTGTGACTGCTGTAGGTCCAAAACATCTGACTTTAGAGACAGGATTAAACTAATCACGGCCACACCCTTCTTTCAATAAATTAACCTTTAATTTTTTCAGTGAATCTTTGCCACAGATTTTTTGTTTACCTATAACGACAATGTTGGTTCACTCCATTATTTACATGGAATGCGAACCAATACAAAAAATCAGAAATGCTAAACAGTACAACCCACTGTTTCAACAAAATCAGTTCTAGAGCGTGTTGTACTACAGCATCATGGGAATGAAACTTAATTCTCCAGAAAGCCTCTCCCTCATCCCACCCCTTACCATTAGAAGAGGTAAGGTAGATCTGTCCAAGCAGTACTGCTGTATAAGCTGCATCAGCCTGGATCAGAAAGCAGCCTTGGTTTATGTTGTGCAAGCAGCAAGAAGGGTTTGGGTTGTGTTTTAGAGCTAAAAGGAATGAGGAAACATATGCTTGCAACCTGAGCTTCAGTTTTTCATCCTCCAAAATAGCCTGGCTCACTTAACCCCCTTCGGAAACCAGATATCTGACCAGCTTGAGAGGGGCTTGGTGCTGCATTCTTTGGAGTTACACAAGAATGACCAAAGTTACCTGTGGGCAACAAGACTTGTGTTCCTTGAGTTCACTAAGCTTAGCTCCCATTGTCCAAACACAATTCACAAGGTGGAGAGAATAGCCAGTTAGTCTTGAGGAACAGAGTATGACAATCCCAAAGTCCAGGCAGCCAGGTAGCAGACTTTAAACATCATTTAATGCCAAGATATTGCTACAACACGCTCTTCATTGCATGATTAGTTTCTAACAAATCCAATTAAAGACAGAAAGACATTTTATCTGACCAGCCCTGTTTTAAGTGTTCCAATTGACAATGCAGACATAAAGCTTTCAGGCCCTTTAACTGCAATGGTCTTTGTCCAAACATTTGAGTCACTGCAAATAGCATGAAACAGTGTAATTTTGCAGAAGAAAAAAAAAAGATTTCTAGTAGGGTCAGCGGGAACAGAAAGGTTGTACATGAAAGATAGCAATTTGGCCTCTGGTTAGGTTATCTTGACTTCCCATGTACAGAAAAAAGATGCAATACATGTTTAGATAGACACAAGAATCACTTCTTTCACATGTTTTCTGTTGCTCTGAGCACTGGCCCATTTTATAGGAGCTTGAAGTAAAAATAAATAGAATGCCTAACACAATATCCACAGACCACCATCCAGCATGACTACATTGAACCAGGACAGACCACTTCTGATATGCTCTAAAGCTGAAGCAGCGAACGCAACTCAATGAACTTGCATACTTTCAGCCACTTGAGCAGGACAACTGATACAACACCTGTCCTGGACCAAATTACAGACTTATTTGGCAGCTACTCCTGCAGTCTAAGGCCCACAACTATAGCGACAGGCACACAGGAGAACAGGCCACTTATAATATCAAGCTACCAGACTGTTTTTATGACTTAGTTTAATTTTTAACCCCAAAATTCATTTTATTGTCAGTGATATAATTTCTACTGTTTTTGTGATCACTCTCCAGTTGTTATGTAAGACAGCATTCTTCAAAGTACAGAAACTTTCAAACACAGGAGAACACTGACAAAACTTGAGCACTACTGCATTATAGTGCATGTGTGTGGGGGGGGGGGAGAAAAGGATTTCAGGACATTTATTCCAGTCTGAATAGAGATTGCAAATAGCAACATGATTGTTTGAAGTTTCAAAGGATAGTGACAAAATGGGGAAGAAGAAATGGAATTGTTCTGGCAGCTGAGGTGCTGTTTTCTAAAGAAAATTACCTAGGCTGGATGTACTGACCTTTGACAACCATTCCAGCAGAAAGTTTTTTTTAAAGTCTAAATAATTTTCATTATTATGGATTTGCAGCTGAGCAGCTGTGACTTTCTACTAGTGCGTTTCATCTTGCCAGGATAGCAGGGAATCCAGTGTCATTTCTAAGGCGGCTTTGTACATGTTCACAGGGTTGTTACTGTACAACTTTATCGCGCTCAAAAGTGGAGGTCAATTATGGTGACTGTTTGCTTCAAAAAACAAAGTTTGCTCCAGTCAAGATAACAAGGGGAATTGCAGGCACAGTTTGTGTTCTGTGTGTCTGTCAACGTGCTAAAAACATCTGACTCATTGCTCTTGTCTAATTAGCTGGATTTGAGCAGGCAGTTCTAGTGGTGAAATGTTATATGACAAACTCTGCTGAAGTTAACATGAAATCTTTTATTAACATAATTCAGCTTTTATTTCCTTTCCTTGTTTTTAAGAAAATTTACAACAGTTATCAGGGTGTCAGGGCGGTCAGGGCTATGGAGGATTGTGACTTCAAATCCCATGTGAGGATGTCACAGCTGTGCCAATGACTATGATATCATACCCAAATTGCTCCTAAGGTGGTGCTCTGATTTGTAATGAAGCTGGACTTCAGCATTGTTGTTTGCATATATAACATATATAACAAGAACAGAGTAAATGTCACCAAATTCAAGGCCATCCTGTCTTCCACATTTGTTAGTGGGAACATTAAGTCAGTCTTCTAAATAAGAAGGGTATGTATTTCGTTTAATGAAAAATGTCTTGAAGTAACAAGACCAAAATAATAAAGAACAGGTCCTATTAAGCATTTCAGATACACAGTGAAAGAATCAAAAAGATACCTATGTTCACTGGAATATTCCCACAGAACTCAGAAATTGTGTCAGCGACAGTGTGGGGTCATTGTAGACATCCCACCAGCCCCTTAGGCCTCCTGAATCACCCCAACAAACCCTGCTGCTCGAGTGACATGAGGTGGGCTGGCATTCAACCTAAGGGAACCAAGCAGAAGGCCACAACAACTATTGCAACCATTCCAGTTCAGGTCACTACTCATCCATCTCCCTAGCCCCTTACTGCTCAAACCTGAGAAATAAATAGCATCACTTCAGTAACATCAGTCTAGAAAACACAAAATGGTCTTACCGCAGGAAAATAAATGCTGCTCTTTTGTAGTTTCATGCTACATCGTTACACTTCTTTGACGAATTTGCTCTGATGTTACCGCTCTCAAAATCAACTACATTGAAAATCTTCCTGACTCTTCTGTCAATTTTGTCTTTGCAGTACATTTGGTAAACATAATATTTTCTGAAACCACAAATGTCTTTTCCCCAAAAACCTCAGCTCACGAAGGCTGTGATGACACCGCTGTACAACATTACCAGAAACAGTCACTACTTCTTCCACACATTCACGCCAGTGAAAACTATGTCCCAGAGTGCCACCACCAGTTTAAACCACCATCACTTATTTAATGAGCTTCACTACCAGCTGCTGCTCCAATACTACCCTTTACAAGCATTCAGCGGCGGGCAAGCTTGCAGGAACGTGGCAAAGGCACAAGTGCCACTGTTGCACAGGAAGCTAAAGAAACTGAGGCTGAATTCAAACCCTCACCCAACCTGAGAAGCTGTAAGATTGCATGCTGCCTCACAGGCTATAACAGGCCAAGCCAGCTGATGACAGTAAATTTGAAAGTTAAGACACTAAAGAAAGTTTATGGGATGATTTTGCATGGATGTAAAAAAAAGACAAATTATAAACACAAAACGGGAAACACTGAGCTAGAAGCGGCCACTTATGAAAAGACTTGGGTATTTAGGTTGACACCATTTACTACATGTCATGCTAGACGATATGAAAAAGCAAAAAAAGCAAAATATTAAAACCACAGAATTCAAATCAAGGGATGTTATGTTAAAATTATAGTATGCAGTATAAAGACCCCATTTAGAATATTGTGCACAATTTTGGTCACCACATGAAGACTGTGAGGGGACTTGGATAGTGAAACACAAACTAGAGGACACAAGTGCATTTCAAACTTAAGTTACAGTATAAGTTATTTCTGACAAATACGACTTTGCTCCATGCAATTATTTTAAGGCTAAAGTATGACATTTTGCCTCTCTTGGTGCACATAGTAAAGGTGCGCAAATCTAATTAGATCAAAACATGATCACACTGGAACATGCCAAAATATTTATTTCTTCTTCAAGATCATGCCAATGTCATACAAAATTAAAAACACAAAACAGAATGTATATCCTTACTTTAGGGTTTATAGTATGTGTTTGTGTTATTTTGTTATACTGTATAACTCCTATGAAGCTGATAACCAGGCCTGAATGCACCTACATAATTATCAGCTTCAGCAAATGACCTGGATGATACTACAATCCTTCAGCTAAGACTGAACTGGACAATTCTATGATCAATCACCTCTTAGCAAGCAAATGAGCTGGAAGGGCCACATGGCCCTTCATTTGCAAGCTTTCTTATGTCCTTTGTGGAACCAAATGCACATTCATCAGCATTTCAAATCGTGTCACTACTGAGAGGCATCAGCTATAACCTTTATGCCACAATGGTTACCTCTAAAAAATAGACATTCTCCAGACACAAAAGTGACAGTGATACCCAGAAAGGACACGGTAATCCTCCCAATTAGTGGTGATGTTGTTTAGCTGATTCGCCACTGATCCGAGGGGATGCTAATTAGTGGAACCCACTGCTTGCCACTGTACCTAATTATTCCATCTTCCAGTTCAGAACAGACCTCATTGTATACGCTGGGAAGTTGAATCAAACTTTACATCACCAAAAAAAGCAATCCCTCTGTGCTCTTTTTGAAGGGGGGAGATTCATCACTGTCGTGCAAAAGGCCAGCCTTCTCCATTGGCGTAGCTGAAGAGCTCACACCAAAAACGCCTTCCCATGGGAAAAGGTTTGTCAAGCCACAGATCAGTCTTCCACACTGCTCTTTGAACAGGGATGTTTTCCATCTCATTAGCTCGCTTCCCTGTCCCATGGGCACAGCCCTGGAAATGTAGTTTAGCACTGCATTGACTTATTGATTCTAACACATTTTGATAAATCCATGTTGGCAACAGTGCCCTTCTCATAAGCATTGCTGGTTTACAAAACCGTACATGCTGGGTTTCCTAGACATGTAACCGACACCATCAAGCTCAATTACAGCAGGTCTTGGGGGACATGTATCGATATGTTCTTACAAATTAAAAGGAATTTTTCACATGAATAATGCAGTTAGGAAAAATCCATCATGAACATACAAGACTCCCTGTGGAAGGGACGCTAGTCTCTTTGTGAATGATACATAGCAGTTATTGAAAGAATACACCAAGTGTAAAAAAATTGGAGTTATAATTTATAAGATTACTGATCATTGCAAGTTATGTATTCTTTAATGCAAATGCTTATGGAA
Organism: Atractosteus spatula; assembly: GCF_055471065.1. NCBI lineage: Eukaryota > Metazoa > Chordata > Actinopteri > Semionotiformes > Lepisosteidae > Atractosteus > Atractosteus spatula. The sequence continues at coordinate 24,173,940 of NC_142714.1, forward strand.
TCATTTTAGATTAAAAATAAAAAGACAATAGGTTAATATGTGTCTCCCTAGTAACACTCTGAGCCAATAAAAAAAAAATCTAAGTTTAAGTAACACATTGCAAGTCCTTAATGGTACCATCATAATATGTATTAAAACACCTGTTATAAAATTATACAAGATTTCCGAAATGAGTTTGATAAGGTCCCACAAGAAGCATTGATTCTTAAACTCAAGAACTAAGTTCTGTTAGAATCCAAGGGGATATATGATGTATATTTATGTACAAAAAAAGAATAGTTAGGTAATAGAATCCCTTAATATAACAACCTGTGGCTTGGCCAATAACTCAGAAATCTTGGAAAAAGAAAATCAACATGAAACCTGGAATAACATGTAAACTCCACCCAGACAGCCTGAAGCAGGAATCAAATACTGGTGTGGTGAGGCAAAACCATTACCTACACTTCACGATGTCTCTGGAGATTCAGTTAGAACTGTTGCAATACTAAAAGACAGAAGTGATTTTCTTTTGGAACAGGAGACATGGGCATAATCTGAGAGAGTGACTTATAAAAGCCATGCCAATAATTACTATAGCACCCAAAAGGCAAGACGAGGAGAAGTGGATAGAAATTAAGATTACAAACCAGTACCCTTGAGACTGAAGACCTTGAGACTTGAGACTGAAGACACTTTAGTAACACAGAGCTCTTGCCAAACCAAAATAACAATATACATTCACAAGGTTTCTTCCAACAAAAGTTCTGATGAGGTTCATGGATTATTGAGCTCTAGTGGGGTAACTCATCGGGCTGAGGATGGTTACAATGTGTCCATACAGACAGGGCCATCAGACCCCCCCTTCTTAATAAAGGGCGAGCCAGGGACCAGCTGCAAGGGTAAAGATGGGGTGGAGGGTGGGATGTGAAAAATGAAATGTAATGCAAAAAGAAGTGGGATGTTTATTCATAGGTAGTGGGTGAGATTAGGAGTTGATTTCCTCGCACACTTTTGTTTTAAACTCTATTTCTTATAGTCCCACGCATTTCTGACCACTAAAAACATCCATCCATTATCAGCAAGTCACATACTCCATTAAAGGTCACCGCCACCCGTCCACATAGGACGCAAGATGTGACTACACAATGAACATGATCTCCAAAGACATTCAGTAAGGTTTGCATGAGGAATAATGAAGCAAAAAATTATTTTATTTCAAGGTATGGTCTCAAGAAGACAAAGGAGTAATAATTCGACTAAATCAACATAAAAATGAAGATGAAAAGGTTTTTGCATGTATCCTCGGGAACAATTACACAAATCTCCACATTTGGAATGGTCTAGGCTTTTGAACCATTCATTGCAGAAGCTGCAATTTCTGTATTCGATATTAAAGAACTTCCAAGCTGCTCAATGACACAGCTGAGTCTGTCTCTTGGAAGGGATTGCCTTGGTTCTCTTAACCTCACTGACAGGACATCTGCCACAGAGCCACAATCCCCTGCTCAACCCCCACTTACAACGGTCGATATAGAGACAAGGACACTGATTCATCGCTTCAATGTGAAGCAGCCTCACCATCACTTAGGGCATAGCTCTCTGTACACTTAAAGGAGACACCCGAGATGAAGCATCTTCTGATTAAGTAAAATAAGCTGGCATTGTTTTCCAGGCTTGGAGAAGTGTGTCCCTTATTACTAAGCTCAGAGCTAGCTTCCCTTTATCTGCAACCCACCCTCTCTGATTCAACCAAAAATCTGGAAGCTTACTTGACTTTCTTGGTGCCTGGCTTCTCCCAAGTAACTCTTCCTCTTCACACTCTTCTGTGTTTAAGACCACGCATTCAATTTAAAGAGAAAGGGAAAACTTCACAGCCAAATAATCTACTGGCAATTTAACTAAAACTGAGCTAAAAGCAAAGGAAACATGGGCACCACAATCTTGAAATCTATGCACAAAATACTTTGAAAACTGTCATCAAGCTAACTTCCAGGAGACGTAATTTTAGCTTTCCCAAGCAAAGCTGCTGTTGTTTGCCTTTCTTAAACAACCATTCAATCCGCAACTTCAATGATTTATTTGGTATTTGTTTGCATGTTGACCATCAAACATATCTATCATCACGTCATAACAGTTAATGAGGATCAACTGAAATGCTGCCCAACATATTGTTCGCTAGAAGTGATATTTCTTCCTTCCGTGTGAATGCTGTGGATGCATTCCAGTTATGAAAAATGATTAACTGATGTCACAATTATATTAGGATAGCTTTCCTGAGCGACTTTCAAATCCGGGTTTAACAGCAATTATCTCGTCATCACAGGATGATTAAGCAACATTACCTGTAGACATTCTGCATACAGCACAGAACTATTTAGCAGGGGTTGAGACTTTTCTTTTGCTTATCTTTTTAAGTCCATATCCTTAACACCTCTCCTTCACTTCTCTGATCCCTTCACCTAGAAATGAAAGGTCTGCACCACCACTGACCACCTTCACATCCTATTCAGTCAATACCAGACAATATATTTAACTTGTGACAGAGTGAACAACAAGAATAGTCTGAATTAGTGTAGCCTTGTTAAACAATTATTTAAATTATTTATGCTTTTTCATTGTTACCTGCACAGTGTAAAAAGCACACTCTTTATTTTGCACAGTGAATACCTTTATCCCTAGCTGTTTGGGGTAAAAAGACATCTCTCCTAATGGCTTTTATGGTCCTCAGGGGTCTTTGCTTCCAAGTGTACAACACAGCAACAGGAACCAAGTTGGAAGAGGAAAACTGAAATGAGGCAGGAATCACATATACTCGTATAGGCATACAGTAAAAGACATTTCTAAACCATTCGGGGATGATCTATTGATGAACCTAATGGATTTCAGACACTGGTAAGACATTAGTGGAAGACATTGAAAAGCGATGGAAAGCAATGCATCACAGCTCTGTTTTTCCAGGTGTACAATATGGCATTATACCCCCCATCCCCGCCGTTTTTCTTGACGATTTACACACCACTCTGAAAATGAGTCAAGGACCTGATGGCTGAGAAGACTGCCAGAAATGAATTCTTCCTAATTGCTTTCCTGCTGACTGTGCTGAATGCCACATTGTGTGTCTCAGTCATAACTGGTAGTGAATAAAGGGTCCTATTTCGTAATGAAATATAGGAAACCTGAACAAGCACAACATGAACATCTATCCTTGAAGCCAATTCTAAGCTCTCTTGGCACAGACGACTGCGTTTTCGCCAGCCACAGACAACTGATCACAGTTCGTGTGGTTTGACTTACACAGTTTTGTCTAACACCAGTTAATAGAGATCAGAAGCCTGAAGAGGATACTAATTAAAGGAAATAAGGAATCCAGAAATCATCGCTTGACACTCTGCTATCTGTACTATAGTAAGACAGAAGCAGGGAAAGCCCATGAATCTATTCCAGGGAAGAGCTGATAGCCTTGGTTCCCAAATAGCCAGCAGTCAGCAGTAATGGGATCAGCGTGAACATATGTTACATCAGTAGCCATGCTTAAGGGTGACAACATCAAGGGAGGTGCAAGGGTAGAGTTTTGCATCTCAAAATTAAAGTCCACCACAAAGGACAGTGGTGAAAACCTGCACAACATTTCTGCAAATGTCCTGGAACCATCATGGAATGTGATGATTATACTGCTACCGTCTTTAGGTTGGTACTGTAGTTGCTGTTCTAAACCTCTGCTGGCCCATTTGCTGGTCTTTTTCTTCAACGATACTACTGCAGTCCTTTTGCTACAGAATCAATAAAACATTTAAATGTCCTTTCCCTACAATGTTTAAGAGCTCAATTTAACTGTTTTCTAATTCCGTAAAAGCAGGTGTAAAAATTAGTATGGTAGTAAACTGCTTTAAAACAAATGTTTTAGTGCTTGAAATCCTAAAGCTTTTAAGTGGCTGCTTAAACATGGTTTCTGTTTGCACTCATCTGTGGTAATTAATATTGACAACATTCAGTATACATACTGAAAATAATAAATCTATTTTCTGCTAAGCTTAACAGTCTTTAAAAGAAAAGAAAGACATTCAAAAGTACAGCCTGGACTAATAATAACACCTATTCTTTAATCATTATAACAACATCAAAAAGCACATCTTACTCAAAAGATGTGATAATGAACTGTCAAAAACTGAGAGATCCAAGCTTCAGTGAATTTTTAATACTTTTACAATTTTAAAAGAGTAGACTGTCTGCCCATTGTTGCACTCAAGCTCCATAGTAATTTAGAAAAAGTCATTTATAACTGCTTAAATAATTGAACAGCTGGTCAAATCTAAATCTGCAGTGGAAGGTCTGGCTGTTGAAAGCCTCTATCTCAGGGCTGTTTTACATTTGGAATTTACAGCAACCAATGAGCACAACTCTTTGTCAATAATAGCTAGATATTAATTGAATTCTTGAGTGATGAGGTCTTAAAATAACAGTTACAATAGTAATCAGCAATGACTCTTCCAGCTCCCCTAGCTAGAAGAAGTGCCAGCACTTCTTAAGCTTTAACTCAATCTTTAAAAATTATTTTAATTGTACTTAGTCACCATAAAATACTAAGCATTGTGTGTTCTGATGTTAATATAAAATATGCTTAGCCACAGTTAAGGCCACCTAAAGGCTGTACTCCAACTGGCTTATGATTTTCACGAGGATCCATACAAGTGGGGGCTTTACTGTGAGTGAAGGAACGAGCGAAGAAATGAAACTTCTTGTTACCAGATATGTACCGTGATATTAAATTCAACGGTCTGTATCTAAAATCAATCTAATTGACAATCTGCACAACAGCTCCACTGGGAAACAAACTTTGCTTTTATCATGATAAATTAAGAGCCAGGCATGCAAGGTTGATTGGAAACATCTCCTATTTAGTCAATTTGATTTCGAAGTCAACCCCTTTTATTTCAATAATAATTTAACAACAGTAGTTAAGCTGACAATGTCATCCTAAAGGATATACAGAACCTAGCGGGTGACCTATTGTATGCATCCACAAATGCTATTACATTTTTAGCAGGACTTCTTTTTTACACTTCATCCAAGCATCACATTCAAGGAAGAGAAGTAAACTAGCTGAGGGAACCACATTCAGTCAGTGAAAACCCTAGCTTGAACTGGGAATCTCCAGACCATAAACCCTTTTACTTTAACCTTTGGACTACCTACCCTTCTTGATATAAATATCGGAGTAAATAAATAAACCTCCAGAGTGCCCAGCTAACTGAATAGTTGCTCTCAGCAGGTATCTGGTTTAAGAAGAGTTCCATCATTTTAACTGCCACTCAACTCAATCAATAAATGAGTTCCCAATATTGGATTATGGGCAAATGCAAAAATGAAGGAGTAATATGCAATTAAAGGGGCTTAGGGTGATTGTGGGGGAGTTACAGATTCTGGTAAGTTGTGGGGATTCCTGTAGGAGTGGTGTGTAATGACTATGTTTGGGTTGATTCTTTTATGTTATGCTATATCTATTTTTAATGTAATGTTTATTTGTACTGTTTAGATGTTTTGCAAGCCTCTGTACATGTAAAACATAGCTGTTTCGACTGTAAAATAAATTTCTGAGAAATTAGAGAATAAAGTATTACCGTATTGTATAAATATCTTATATGGCCAGAGCAATCCCCTGATCTCAACCCTTTTGAAAACTGGTGGAACCCTCATCACAGCCTTTTACTGAAGGCAATCCTGCAGGAGCAAAATGATTGGATTGGGCAGCAGATATTTCAAAACTTTGAGAAATACAGACTCTGTTCTGAACTAAGTCAAAGTGTGACCAGTGGATTTACATTGTGTCTTTAACGGAAGCCTACATATGAGACACACATATACAACTGATTCGAAATGCAGATGAGCAGACACTGAAAGTGACCCTTTTTCCAAAGATTGCTGCTTGCATTCTAAGACTGATATAAATTGAAATGCAGTACCGTTCTCACTTTTTAAAAAGAAGTGCTGTAAGATTTCCTATTGATTTCATCACATTTGGTCTGCCGTGAAAGCCTCTGATACATTGGCTGAATTTAATCTAAATAAAGTAGACCGATTTAATATTTTCTTGTAGCAAATCACTGGTTAACATATAACAATTTTTCTTTTATCAATCCCCAGAATTCCCTAACTGACATTTTTTGAAAAGGCATTTGCAATCGTATCTGAAAGTAGTTCAGGTGGATCTCTCCAAGCCCATTGTTTCTCATTTCACCTCTGACGGCCACGACCACTCTAATCTCTCCGTCTGTGTTCTCAAAGACGGTTTTCCAAACTCATACATCAGAAAGACCACCGAAACTAAAATTATTCTGCAGCTAGGATCACACCTTCTCCCTTCCCTTAACGACAGACTACTGTTCTTTTAAATTTTCTCCATTCATTGGAAGTTTCATTTCACACCTCTCTGCACCCATTCTGACTTCACACCTCTTGATTGGCCTCTCTTTCTGTCCCCTGCTCCCGCCTCTCACTCCTCCTCCCTCCCAACCTTTGTTCTCCCGCTACTTTACCTTTGCCTACTGCCCTGTCTCTCTCACACCTGAAGAAGGCTCCACGGCCGAAACGTTGTGTTCTCTTTCTTCTTTTTTTCAGCATGGAATAAACCTATTACTTGTTCCGTATCTGAAAGTGTTCCTTTACTTTTGATGTCAGTACTTCAGTCCTTACACTGTTACAAAAAATCTTAATTCATCTAAACATGTCACTAAAATAGTTACAATGTAGCCACTGCACAATTCTGTAGGGAACAATTAAATAGAAAAGAATATCTCTTAGTCTTCAGATATCTTTATTTTCCTATAAATGTCTTCCATCAGGCCCATGGGATGACAAAAGCTTTTCTACCTGAAACACAGTTTGACACTTTTTTGTGCATTTCATTAGATTTCCAGAGATATCTATCATTGGAATTATGTAAATGTTATATCTTCTAGGAACAGAGACAAATTCTCTAGAATGCTTTCAAGGACACGTTCTTGTGTAAGATTCAGATATTCCAGGCTGCCGGTTCTATGTGGGAAAGTAGCTCATTCATGAGGTGATACCCTGTGGTTTTGTTTCATTGAACCGTATTGAGGAAAGGATCTACAGAACAAAGCACTTTGCAATAATACAGAGATCGATCAGTGCTATTTATAATGTAGACAACATCACTGTTCCTTATAAGCATATTCTCACTCTAACAGAGGCCACACCGTGTTTCACACAAATTGGGCCAAGTTCATTGGTACCACGCTCAACTATCACCCAATAAAGTGCATGTTAGCTACTTAGGGATGCTCAAAAACATTTTCATCTAGCCCTGTCTCCTTCCTGTAGACTCTTTCATACACAAACATCTTGGATTTCTTTCACTTTTTTCTGTGGGCACAGAAATATACACTGCTGTGTGGAAGTGTACAAGAAAAATAATTTTTAAAATAACACAAAACAATTTAAGAACCTTTCAGTGTTTGAGACAGCATAAACTCATCTTTACCTCTTCCGCACAAAGAGGTACCTTTTGTCCTAAATGAATGAGCAGAACATGAAGAAGTAGAGTTGAGTAGAACATATTAACTGTTGGGTGGCAAGATGGCACAGTTAGCTCCCTTGCAACACTGGGGCCCTGGGCTCAATTCTGGATCTGGGTGCTAATCTGCGTTCACATGGGTTTCCTCTGGGTGCTCTGGTTTTATAATGGGCTCTGGGGAAAATTGGCCCTGGTGTGAGTATGAGCATCTATGTCTGTGTCTTTAAACTGGCGTCCTGTCCAGGTTGTATTCTGCTTTGCGCCTGTTGCTTGCCAGGATAGGCTCCGTTTCCCCTGAAACCCTGCATTTGATAAAGAGGTTGGAAAATGGATGGATAGATATTAACTACCACTTTCCTTTCCTGAATGAATGCATTTTCTATATAGAACAATCACTGACAAACATGGAAACTATTTTTATCCTTGCTACCGTAAATGAGCAAATAACATCTTATTTTGAGGAGGGTACATTAGGACTACCCATCTTAAAAACTTCCTTTGCACAAAGTTCTTTAAAAAATTAATACAGAAAACTATAGCTTCTACCTAAATATTCTAATTCAGTGGTGTACAACTCCAGCCCTCCATTCACTATGCTGCCTACCATCTTAACTGCATCTTAACTGCACTGCCATTGGACGATTACCTTCCAATCTGACCAATTACAGTACCAAGCCCTTTCAGTTGCTATTTTATTAAAAATGTAAAAAAGGTTACAAAACAAGAGAAGGCAGGCATTCAGCCCATCTTGTTTGGGAGTCAGTGGCTAATAGATCCATGGATGTAATCCAGTCGTTTCTTGAAAGAAGCCAGGATATTGGCCACAACAACATGGCTGGGTATCTTATTCCATATTCAAAATAGAACATCTGCAACTCCATTCTATATTCATAGCCACTTGCATATACTGTACATACAGCACATACAGCCTAAAACCCCACTATACAGTACATATTATGGTCATAAGCACCGCATAGCCTAAAAACCTACTATACTGTACATATTACAGCCATAAGCACTTTTGCATATTCTTTGCAAATCATGAGAAAATATTCAGATCAAAAGTCTGTCATGAAATACAAACTGGTAAGAAAACACAAATTACTCATGTCAAGTACAAAATGTCATAACTACATTTTGTCAGAATGTTTCCCAAAACGTCCCCTGTTCTGTAATGAAGTGGAGAAATTCTTTTCTTCCTGCCTGAGTGAGTCCGTCGTATTAAATTGTGACCTTAACATCTGAAACATTCCACGACACCTGCCATTCTAATGTGTGGGTATTGTTACAATGCCCTGTCAATTTCTCTTTTATTTCTCATAGGCGATATGAGCAGTGGTTTTGAGGCTGAAATGTGATTTCACACTTAAAGAGCAAGTAGCAGTGTACACAAAAACACAGGCTTATACTCTCCCACACGTTGGTGCAAGGCACCATCTCTATTATACTGTATTCAGCATCGGAGCAACGCCAAAGCTTTTCTCTTTCCTGGTTTCCTGATCTGTTCAGACACAGAGGGCTGTTACAGCTGTGCTGCCTCCTTGCCTACTTTACATGAAAGGCAAACATCAACAAAAATGAGCAGTAGCTTTTTTGCATCAATCTTCTGAAGAGGGAAGAAGGGAACACTTATTGGGGACATGGCACCAACCACATAAAAACGTTTGGGAAATGAGTGAGAGAGACCCTAAAACATTCGACTCTGTTGTATTTTATTTATAAAACCGCTTCCATATTGTTTAATATGTAAGAGACAGTACAGGTATGTTACTTTAGGGGATTATACAACGTGGGACTCCAAAAGAAGCATCTTTCAGAACTCTGCTTTTTGCTCATTTAAGGATTAAGCCTGTTTTAAAAGTGCAATAATCCACTTTTCATAAGTCAACTCTTTAGCCCACTGAAGGGCTCAGCATCCACCGCAACAAAAATGAAGTCAACTGGGGGTCACTATCGTTGTACAGGTAGCTGGACTGAAAAGCAAGTGCAAGGAGTGAATATGAAAAATTCTCCAGTGGTAAGAAGGCAAATCCTGGGCGGAATCAGATTGCTCACTTGAACAAAGAGAATGAATGAGAATCACATAAGCATCATTTGCTCCATTTCGCAAGGCACTCTAGTGTGCTCAGTGTATATGGGACAGGTGAATAAAAGCCCAAACCCAGACCAGACATGTGATGTCACACAGCTAAAATGAGGATCACACATTTCCTATTCAGAGACATCAAGGCAAGATTTCTTCAAGCATAGAAACGAGCTACAAAAGGGGGGAAAGAATGTTTGGTAGTTGTGCATTTTCATGTTTTTCTAAAACACAGCAGACATAACTGTTAGGTAACTGTTGTAAAATGACAGCACTAGAGTACAGTAATTCTTTCTTCTGTTTTTTATTAGACTTTGGTCTCTGGGTCAATGAGGAAAGCCATAGGGAAACTCCAGGTTCTGTGCATGTACAAGAGGAGCAGGTATGAAGCAAAAGTAAAGGATAAACAAGGAACTGTAAAGAAGGTTAGAGGGAAAAGTTCCTTAAAGAGGCCCACCTGGAAAAAAAACACAGTTGTCATCCATTCAAATGCTGCCAGGGAAGAGAATAACAAAGGCCAAGCTCATTACACAGGTTGACCCAGAAATGGCAAGTTTAAAACCCACCTCCCGCACAGCCCTCTCCCACACCTCAGGAAAAGTGTAACCTACCAGGTCTCGTCGTTTCTGAATTCCAGTTCTCCATATGCGTCTTCAAAATCCTCGCCTGCCCCCTTGGCCAGGCCCTCCACCGTGCGATAAGGCACTATGACGGTGCCGCGGGCCCCTGAGGTCCTCAGCACCTTCACCTCCATCACTCCCACACTCTCGCTCACGTGTATAACCTCACTTTCAAAGGTGAAGATGCCAGCATGGTCGTCATCCAGGATGGTCACGGTGGCAACCGCCGGCAGGCCCAGGACGGCCTTGGGGTAGGGAAGGCTGTTGGCAGAGAGAAGCTCTTCGGTCTCCAGGACCCGCACGTTGCTCAGCCGCACGAAGAAGTGTTCATCTTCCTCAAAGATGTCATCATCGATGATGCCGACGCTGATCTCCTTCTGTGTCTCGCCGGCCTTGAAGACCGCTGTCCCCTCAGTGAACTCGTAGTCAGCCCCAGCATTGGCAGAGCCATCTTCCGTCTTGTAATCCACATACAGAGTCTTGGTGATGTCCCCACCCTTACGGACAATGGTCAATATGACTGCCCCACAGTTCTCCAGACACTGATAGGCACATGGGTCAAAGTAGATTTTGGAGACAAACTCCTCAGTTTCCTCGATGCGTACCTCCTGCACACTGGCACTCTTCTTGGCCTGCTCAGCTGCATGCTTCTTCAGGATGTTGCCAGCTCCCGTCATCATGCGGGTGGCCTGGATGCGGTAGAAAGCTCTGCTCTTCTGCTGATGGGAGAGGGCGTAGTAGTTGGCCATCTCCACCAGCTGATCCAGCTCCTTGTCTGGGTGCTTCTGCTTCAGGTCTTTGAGGATGCGGATCATATCTCGCCGAGACTCATCCACTTCTTTCCCATCCATCAGGCCAATTAGATTGCTTGCTCCTCCGTCCACAAAGTGGGAGTTCACCATCTTTCCATCCATCTCGATCCCCTTTGGACGCTCAGCTTCAGTTTCAATGATGACACCCCGGTGCTTGTCCGAACGGTACTTCTTGCGCATTAATTTATAGAAGAGCAGGCGCCGGTCAGCCACCCATGCCAGAATCACGCAGACAGGGAAGAAAGCCAGTGTGAGAAGACCCTCCCAGATCTGTACTACGTTGGGCGAAAAGACTGCTAGGATCATATATAGCCAGATGTAGGCAAAGATGCTCCAGGCAGCTGTCACAAAGAAGACTCGTAAGTGTTTGATCTTGCGTGTCTCCCCGTCGGGAATGACAGAGACGCAGATGGCGATGATGATGAACATGTTGAAGGCCGCACTCCCTACAATGGTGGAGGGCCCTAGCTCTCCCGCTTTGAAGCCATGGCCGCAAACCTCAATCACCGACAGCAAAATCTCCGGGGCTGAAGATCCCAGAGCCATAAGGGTGAGGTTGGAGACTGTCTCATTCCAGATGCGGATAGTGGTGGTGGTAGTCTCTCCGTTGGGCCTCTTAATGAGAATCTCTCTCTCCTGAGACGTGATAACCTCGATGGCGGCCATGAAACGATCAGCAATGATGGACACGCCCAAGAACATGTAGATCAAGGCCACAAAGTACACGATAACCCGAGCTATCTTGTCCCCCAGGGAGGGGTCCTCTGGGTACCAGATGGGCAGGATTATGCCCTCTTTGCACTCGAAGGCACCTCCGCATGTTGCATTTTGGACGGAAGTGCTCGGACTTTCCGTGGCCTTCGCCTCGACACATAGGAACGCTGTTGCTGCAGCTGTGAGGCCCAACCAGAGGAAGGAGGATGTCCCCGGCTTCACCAGGCTTGCGCGCGCCATGCACATCCCTTGGTCAAAAGAGTCCTTGTCTCTCTGCAGGGCTCTAGGGACTCCAGAACTGAACCCTTTTTGACACGCAGCTCTCCCCTCCTACAAAGTCAAAACACAAACACCTTTTTAGTGGCAGCATGATAGCACTGATCAATGCAAAATTTCCTCCTCATGGAAAATATGTTCTCATGTGCTAAAAACATTTATTATTAGGCATCACATTTAAAAGTATTCCAGATGCACCTGACCGCAAAAGTAAAAAAAGTACATCTAAAAAGAAAAAATTCTTTAATAACAGGATGTTCTTCTTAACTTATGAACACATATCACCATATGAAGACCTAATTCCACATCATTAACAATCGGTTAAAACTATTCCCCCCATATTAAAGACAAAGAAGCCTTTATCTGAACATACAATCAAGCCTCGGCAAAGGACTTAAAAATCACCTAATAATAATTAACTAGTGACATAACTCATAAGAAATAGACATTCCTATGAGATCATATTCATTTCCAAACGGAATAATCAAAAAGTGAATTTGCCATAGACTGTAATGTTCACATGTGCATTAAATAACTAATTGATACAAAGCACATAAACAATTACTTTAAAAAAAACATCATACAAATTAACTGTTCTCAACACATAAATTAAAAATAGAAACATTAAAAAACAGAACACTCAATTATTACATTGATGATCTAACTAAATTGTCTTTCAAAGGCATGTTTCTCAAAATACCTTAAAATGGATACTAACCATAAATGGGAAGGAAATTTTGAATTCAAATTCCGTCTATTGGATATTAAAGTATTTAGATGGAAAATCAACAATGCTTCCCTTTTTATAAGAGCAATACTGACATTTCCACCTCTCCTAGAGACGAGAACCTTCTCAGTGTCCACATATCTAAGAAAGGAATTTGCATGATCAAGAAAATGGGTAGCCACTGGAACGGTCGAACTGCACCACCCTATTTTTTGTTACAACCATCTCCTTAAATTTTTTAATTCATGATTATAAGGGTCAAGGTAACTTGTCTTAAAGTAACGTATTGGAAGGGTCACAAGCTGAATAGCTCCGCTTGGTGCAGTAGTTTGTGCAAGTGTACAGAGTGACATAGTGAATATACCTTCTTCATGCATCACATCTGGAAACACAGATATAGTGAGTTAAAGCAGAAGGAAAATGAGTAGAATTCCCCTTCAACTAAAGGTAATATAGAGCTATTTGATCATGCATTTATAAAAAGAGCACAGTGCACACTGCTCTTCACCTAACACAATTTGCTAAGGTACAAGATGAGTATGTCTCACATCTGTGCTGGTATCACAATTCCCATTCTGCACTTTTGCTGGTTGTGTGGGTTGTTGTGACTATGGAAATCTCTTTTTTTAACCGCACAACCGTAAAACATGCAATGTCTTAATTATAAAATACCACAAAGCCAAAATGAGCTGCCTAAGGAACAGAAGCACTTGCTTTCAGCAATCCCCATAGTGCTGGTGCTAATTTAAAGGTCCCTAAGCCAAGTGTGGGCTGTGACAGTCTTGTATAAGGTCCCCACGGCATCTAAGGCTCAATTAATATAATCTCTCTAATAATCCATTAGTTACATTATTCCTGAAGGTAGCCAACTGAGACACAGAACCCACGCTACAGTAGGAGCTGGCGTCTTTAACCTTGGTAGCAGCAGAAGTGAGGAAACATCACCAATTACAACTAAATATTAAGCTGAATATAATCTTGAAGTGCTAAGTGCTTTTAGAAGAAAGCACCAGCACAAAAATGAAATCCCTGTATTTTTGGAAACTGCACTTGAAAGGACCACTTACAACTAAGACTGTGCATAGCAGTAAACTGTGCTTAACCCTGTGAAGGGAAATTAATTAATAGGAACTCACATGCAAGAAGGCCGGGCAATGGGAGAGGTACTAGACGGGACAACACTCAATTCTGTGCTGGGTTTTCATCAAGTGTTTCTCAAAGTCCCAATTTTATTTGGATAAGTGGCACCAGCATAGTCAATTGACAATATTAACCCTGAAATGTTGTAACCTCCTTCCATTTGTCATCAGAAACACTGAATGGGTTCAAGTAGGAAAATAAAAGGCAGAGCCTTGGACCTGAAAGCTAATAAATGTCCACTACATTTTGTGCTGAGATAATTTCCTTTTGCTATTAAAGTCAATTTCCCCATGATTGATGGCTAATGGCCTTGTACGCCATCCCCACCCGAGGTCATCTTGACCATAATCCTTATCCTGCTTGTGAATAATTCCATTTATACTTCAACTGCATCTTGATCTTTCTGCTTTTAGGTAGCTTTCCTTTTATCTGTTCGTAATGCCTTCTACATTCACTCTCATCCCTCCTCTATCTCACTCCATCCTTTTAAGGAGTTTTAACCAAACATTTAGGAGGAGGTCAAACCCTAACCTCGCCCACCTTCCAACTACCTCCGCATACAATTCACGTTTTTAGCTCACTCCCTCGCATGCTTCATTATTTATCCATTTATCCATCCAGTCTTCATTCCTGCAGCCGCTCCCTGACTCACCCCTCAAAAACAGTGTAGCCTTGTCCTAACAGTCAGGTTGTCAATCTCTCAGACAGACAAGTTAAGAACATAAATCAACCTAATTAAAACTAGTCTAACCTCATTAGATCTCTCAACTCTGAACTCTACCAGTTTCTCACTACAGAGAAGGACAAAAAACTCAGTCATCTTCTACAGAAGAAAACCATCAACACCCCGAACACCCTCACCAACCCTAATCTTGTTGTCACCATACCTTCTGACCTTTCCCTTTCACAGGATGAGCGATCCCTCCTCAGCAAAGGCCTCAGTTTTGTACCAGTTCCCAGGAAGCTGGACATCTCCCAGACCAATGTCGACCTTAACCGCTTTTACCGCAGGATCCGTCTCAGAGCACATTTTGCCGACAATTCCTCTTCACAGGCAGCTGATAACAACCCGGTTATTGATGTCATTAACAACATTAATCCCAAACAGAGCTGTTGGACTCCCCCCTCTGGCCATTTTCCACCAGTTGATTATTTCATCAACCAATGCACTAATCAAGCTCCCAAGGCACTCTTTATACCCAGTAAACATAGGTCTAACCTCACCCAAGGAGAAAACCAGGTGCTCCAGTCTCTCCGCAACAGGGATGATATCGTCATCAAACCAGCGGACAAAGGAGGTGCTGTTGTGGTGTGGCGTAAGGATCTATATATCTTTGAAGCCCCTAGACAACTAACTGACACTTCTGCCTACCTCCCTCTCCAACAGGACCCTACCACTGACTACCAAAAGGAAGTGGTATCCACCATTTCTCTTCTTATCAGCAGTAATGAGCTCCCCCATGAGGCAAACCGGCTCATCATGGAACATCCACAGGTATCTCAATTTTACCTCCTCCCCAAAATCCACAAACCGGACACCCCTGGACGCCCCATCGTATCAGCATGTAACTGTCCAACTACTTACATCTCAGCCTTTCTCGACAGCCTCATGAGACCGCTGGTTGAAGATCTTCCCTCATACATCAAAGACACCAACCACGCGCTCCAACTTTTTAATGATTTCCAATTTCAGGGTACCGAATGCTACATTTTTACCATGGACATCACATCTCTGTACACCGTCATTCCCCATAATGACGGCCTTACAGCCCTCAAGCACACGCTGGACAAACGCACAGTGCTTGATCCACCCACCCACACCCTGGTACGCCTTGCAGAATTGGTCCTTACACTGAACGCATTCTCTTTCAATAATCTTTTTTACCAACAGGTCAGTGGAGTTGCCATGGGCACCAGAATGGGACCCAGCTATGCCAATATTTTTGTCGGCTGGGTAGAAGAATGCTTCTTCGCTTCCTGCACTGGCTATGTCCCTGACCTCTACAAACGATATATTGATGACTGCGTCGGTGCCGCCACATGCTCCAACGATCAGCTTGAGTTCTTCCTGCACCATTTCACCAACTTCCACCCGTCCCTCAAATATACGGTTAACATATCTTCCACTACTCTTCCGTTTCTAGACATCAACCTCTCTATCAACTACCCCCGACTCTCCACTTCAGTTTATTACAAACCCACGGATTCACACAGTTACCTCCTGTACAGCTCATTTCACCCCAACCACACTAAAAACTCTCTTCCTTTTTCACAGTTCCTTAGGTTACGACGATTATGCAGCGACGACATCGACTTCGAGAACCAAGCCCTCGAAATGTACTCATTTTTCATCAACAGAGGATACCCCAGCAGTGTGATTGACAGGGCCCTTGCCCGAGCCAAAAACACCCCCCGGACCATCAACCCGATCAGGAACTCCCGCCGTAACAACCGCATTCCTTTGGTGCTTCCTTACCACCCTAACACACTTCCTATCCCCAGGACCATTAACCACAACTTTTCCATCCTACAGGATGATCCCTCCATTGGGGCCCTCTTTTCTGATCGCCCTATCATCTCATATCGCCGACCACCTAATCTGCGTAACCTCCTTGTTCACAGCTCCCTTGACCGCCCTCAACAACCATCCACACCTGGCACTTTCCCTTGCAACAGAACTCGCTGTATCACCTGCAAGTACACATCCACCACCACACTCATTCAAGGCCCCTCAGGATAATTCCGTATCACCCAGACAGCATCTAGTACCTCAAGCAACCTTATTTACTGTATCTCTTGCAGTAAATGCCCAGCCATCTACATTGGAGAAACAGGAAGGAGACTCGGAGACCGCTTCAGAGAACACGACAGGGCTGTGAAGATTAAAGATCTCTCCAAGCCCATTGTTTCTCATTTCACCTCTGACGGCCACGACCACTCTAATCTCTCCGTCTGTGTTCTCAAAGACGGTTTTCCGAACTCATACATCAGAAAGACCACCGAAACTAAAATTATTCTGCAGCTAGGATCACACATTCTCCCTTCCCTTAACGACAGACTACTGTTCTTTTAAATTTTCTCCATTCATTGGAAGTTTCATTTCACACCTCTCTGCACCCATTCTGACCCATTCACACCTCTTGATTGGCCTTTCTGTCCCCTGCTCCCGCCTCTCACTCCTCCTCCCTCCCAACCTTTGTTCTCCCGCTACTTTACCTTTGCCTACTGCCCTGTCTCTCTCACACCTGAAGAAGGCTCCACGGCCGAAACGTTGTGTTCTCTTTCTTCTTTTTTTTCAGCATGGAATAAACCTATTACTTGTTCCTTTGCAGCCTACGCATGCTGACGCAGCTACCCACCTGAACTAATTAAAACTATGCTGAAAAAAAGAAGAAAGAGAACACAACGTTTCGGCCGTGGAGCCTTCTTCAGGTGTGAACACCTGAAGAACCAGGTGTGACACCTGAAGAAGGCTCCACAGCCGAAACGTTGTGTTCTCTTTCTTCTTTTTTTCAGCATGGAATAAACCTATTACTTGTTCCTTTGCAGCCTACGCATGCTGACGCAGCTACCCACCTGAACTAATTAAAACTATGACCATCCTCCCTCCCAGTTATTATTATTATTTGGCTAATGCTTTTATCCTAAGTGACTGACATTGGTCCCCATTTATACAGTTATTTTGCTGGAGCAATCTGAGTGAAGTACCTCAGAACAAGGGCACAGCAGCACTCTCCAGGATTTCAACCCACAAAATCACAGGTGAGAGCCCAGATCCCTTCCACTTCAAATTAGAACTTAACAGCCAAAATAGACTGATTCTAATTCCTTCTTTCTGACTTTTAATGACAACTTAACCTGCACATTACTCTGTTCCTTAGCCCACGATCTGGAAGATTTCAAAACCAAGTGAAGGGTAAGACCACATTTAATGTCTGTTATTACTACAACATGCAGACCAGGAAGGGGAAAATAATCACTCACTCCAAACATTTAGTTATTATACGCACGGTGGCAAGAGATCACAATGTTAATTTCAAAGCTGTGACAATAATGGACTTTTGCAATGACCACTATGTGGATGGAATTACAATCCAGCAGAGTCAAGCAACTGATGTCGGAAAGCATACTGAACATGAGCCTGGCTTTCCCATTGAGCAAAACAATCAACTCTGGCCAGGTTTGTAAGAGCAGGTCGAAGTTTTGCAGAGGCAAGCAGGTAATTTGTTCCAGGGTTCAATAAAGACTTCCAGATTAGCAGCCTAGAAACTAATTAACGATTAGGCAGAACTAATAAAATCATAGGCTAACTAGACCTAAACAGAAAGGATTTACAGTACCTGAAACAAGGCCAGTGTGCAGCTCAAAACTAACCCCCATACCATCTATGAAACTAGACAAAGTCATATGACCAGAAAATACTTTGCTCTTCATTAGCCCAAGTTGGTTTTCAAAGAGAGGGAAAAAAAGACACAACGATGATAGGTTTATTGTTTACTGATGAGCACACTATGAGTTATTCTACACCTTTGTTCCACAGAACAGTTAGGAAAAATCCATCATGGACCCGAAAGGCAGAGAACATACAAGACTCCCTGTGGAAGGGACGCTAGTCTCTTTGTGAATGAACCAATGGTTCCCATACACACATCCATATTGACGACTGAATTTTCAGTGGATAGTTGGTCACTGGAGTGGTCACTGCCACCACCAGAACTAGATCCCATCTGGATGTTTTGGGAGGAATGTACAAGAATCTGTTCTGGCAGAATGGATGGCAGGAGTTTCCAAATGGCTCCACGATTAAGGCACTCTCTCCAACCACTCCTTGGGATCTGTGGTCTAGATGCTGTAGGCCAGGCCTGAATCACGTCACCCACAGTCTGGGACTGAGACAATTGGCTTGGTAATACCATTACATATTGAGTGCCTGTGATGTGTCAAAAAATGATTAGCTCAACAGGTGGGTGACATGGAGGAGTCGGTCTGTATTTCTTCCTTCTTCATGGAGAGCCCAGGAGTTGTTGTCATGAACCAAGATATAAAGACACAATTGGAGTTTTCAAATTATGTAAATAAAAGCAAACTGGTATGATGGCATTGTATATACACAAGCACAAAATATCATTCTCTACACTATTTTTAAGGATATGTGGATACATATTAAACCACTTTTCAGTTTAAATATAGTATTTACAGCATTTTAGACTCATTTTATTTAAAAAAAAGAAAACGCTCTTTTAACAATGGTAGGTTAAATAATTTTCAGAGCTATAATTTTCAAATAGAAATACAGTATGTCAGGGACATCTTTCAGGAACACGAAAAGTATATTCCATGCTGAAAAACAGAGATGTGAAACAACATTTTGGCTGCAGCACACATGCTGACAAAGCTCCCCACTCGAACACTGCATTTTAAACATTTTTTGAATTCCTCTCCCTTTGGAAACTGTCTAAATGTAAGCTGTAAAAGTATGATTTTGACAGGAGTCAGAATGCCACATTTAAAGGGAGCCCCAGTTTCTAAAGCCACGTATTAAAATTCGGTATAAAATAAAGAACTTTATGAAAGTACTGTAAATCGCCATATTGTCGCAAATGCCTGGTCAAGCCATGGGTGACAGTGAGAGTTTCCATGAACTGTGATGTGAAGCAGCCCTTCCTGCTCACTAGTCATTGTAATGACTAATGTACTGCGATGAACGAGCGAATAAGTACAGGTTGTGCAGCCAGCATTTCACCGCACAAATGTTCCAGCATGATCTGCACGCAGAGTTAACAAGTAGTATTTGTCGGCAAAGCTGTCTCGAATTTTTTTTTAATTAAAGGAGATACATTCACAAGCCTGTTTCTTTACAATGTAATAAGGCTGTATCATGACACCGGACGTTTTGTTGAATATGGCTCTGTGCATTCCTGGAAATTGTGATGCAAATTGGAGTTGTTACAAGTTACTACGTACATTTACTTTTATTGTGGTTTGAAAAACACTCATCAATTCAGATTCTTTCTAATCCAGAAATATAAAAACAGAGTTGCAGTTCCCCTTTAATGACAAAAGCCCACTCAATTGTAATCAGTATTAACAAACTACAGTGCATTAGCAACCAAAACCTTTACAGTTTGCACTGCTAGTCTGTGAAGTTACATGTAAGAGAGCGCAAATCTGTCATTTGTGCTGTTAGATGGCATCCTGAACCTGATACTTAACACTAGGGTTGGCCAAATCCAGCCTGGCTGTGGTTCCTGCCTCCAGGTTGTGTTCCAGCTGAGGTTAATCCCCCTGTGTTTTTATTCCAAAAATGTTTTTCATATCACAGTTTTGATAAATTAAGATAAAATCAAACATATGCCTGACTCAAAAGCTTCATACAAGTGCATCTTTAATATCTTAAAAGGTGTAACTTCAACTAGGACTTGCTGTGTCAGGGAGCAAGTAACTATACTGACTTTTTAAAGAGGCAGAAACAAAGCGCACAGCAGAAGTGACATTATTGCACATCTCTGAGGAACCAAAAGCTCAACCACAATCCAGGGGACAGATAATAAGAACATAAGAAAGGTTACAAATGAGAGGCCATTTGGTGCTTATAGCTTGTTTGATTGCTAGTAGCTAATTAATCAAAGGATCTGATCCTGACATTTAAAAGAAAGACATCTTGAAAAAAAAAAACACAGTACCTGCAACAACAATTCCTTCAACCCTTCATGTGAAAAAGTGTCTCCTTAGTTTTTCTGTAATAATCATATCCTTATTCTCTATATGTGTCCTATATGTTTCATTGTTCACTGTGATGAAATCCACTGGGTAGACTTTATCAAAGCCTTTGAGCATTTTGCATGCTTGTATCAGGTCTCCTCATAACATCCTACAGTTATTTAGCCTGTATAAGACATTCCTTATACTGGAATGTAAGCACAAGCATAAATCTAGCTATACTTCTCTGTACCAACGCAAGAACAGCAATACCTTTTTTGCAAAATACTGACTAAAATTGTACACAAAATTCTAAATGAAGCCTTATTAGCACATCATGCAAGTTAAAACAAGTTCAACTGTAGACTTTAATTATATACCCTAGAAATCTGTATGCTTTATTTACAGCCTTCCCACATTCTCTAGAAGATGAAAACATCTTTTCATGTTCCATTTCTCTCTTAAATCTACATGTTTTTACTATATGTAACAATTTAAACTTATCTACATGAAATATCTACAGTAGTTGGTGTTTTCTAATCCTCTTGTTTTGGTATTGTGTATGAACTTGGTTAGTTTACAAACTATATAAGAATCAAGATCAATGATATAAATCAAGAACACTACTCCTTAGACAGACCGTTCCAATTTAAGCATTTAGGCCTTGTCTGTACTCTTTTTTGTACCCATTCACTAATTCTTCATCCAGATACCTTTGTATTACTTTAAATCTCTACCACATACAATGAGAAAATTAATCAATATATGTTTGGATGTAAAAGCCTAAGAATTTCAAAGAAGAAAATATTATTTTGTAAAGGTTAACAGAGTAATGCAACTTAATACAAGCACAAATGTTTTTATTCTGCTTTGCAGTGGTTTGAGTTTTAAAGACCTGCAGGACTCCGGCATATAAGGAATGACTTTATATATTTAAACCTTACACCCTCTACCTGTGTTCCTTTTATATCCTTCTTCACTTCTGAGATAAACACACGAGCGTGATCAGCAAACAGCTCAGGACTGACAGATGTCAAACCAGCTTCTGAGAAAAAAAATGGCTTCATTACCACTGGGGATAGCCCTGTTTTCATTCAGCTCGGCTTTTCTTGCTTGTGCTGACCCTGTTGAGACCCGATGGGAGGTAACTGCTTCTTTGAAGCAGAGAAACAGAGTTAAAAGCTTTTACTTTTTTTGCAAGGGGAAACCTATGGGCACAAATGGAATACTAAAAGTGTCACGAGTGCTGCCTAAGGACTGCCAAGCTAGGGTGCAGGCTGACAAGTCACTTTCCATGCCAACACATGTTGAAGACTGAGAACAAGCTGGTAACTCACTCTTAAAGATATAGATACCAATCAGGCAAAGGGCAAGGGATCATTAGACTGACTCTTCTGTTTCCTTATAACAAATGACTCAACTGTAAAATGGCTTGGCTTTGCAAAGATCTATTCATTTCAGTGACGAGGCTAGATGGGCAATGAAAAGGATCTTCTGTTCTGTATCCTGCAGTGACAGCTTGATCGATTGGTTCAGATGGAGCCAGCCAGCTGACGAACTGAGCATGCCTGATTGAGGACAGGAGTCGGCAGGCACTCCAGAACAGAGCTTTGGGAAGGAGCAGTACGCCACTGCTGTCCTGGGTATCTCCACAAAGCCCTACAATATCTTTTGAGGTTGGCTCCTCCTCCTTTCATAAAGCAAAATAACAATCTAGTTCAATAAATGATCCAATCCACTAACAGCCTAAGACCCAAGCTGTAGCCATAAATAGAAAGTAAAAGTTATTCCAGCACTTGCTTAGTCATTGAAAAGGTTCACTTTATTTAGCTACATTGAAAATATGATAGGGAGGCACAGTGCTGTAGTGGTTACCATTGCTGTCTCCCAGCTCTGGGGCCCAGGATGCTATCTGTGTGGAGCTTGTACGTTCTCATGTTTTCGTGTTAGTTAGTTCGTGTTTTCTGCTTTCCCTCCACAGTCCAAAAACATACTGTAAGGTTAACTGTCTTCTGGAAAACTGGCACTGGCGTGAGTGTGTGCGTGCTTGTGCCTTTCTGTGCCCTGCAATGGACTGGCGTCTTGTCCAGGGTGCACCTCACCTTGCACTCCTTGCTTGCCGGGATAGGCTCCTGCTTCCCCACTGACCCTGAACTGGAAGAAGCGATTCCAAAATGAATGGATGGAAAAACACGATAAAGAGTAAGATGCTTTGGCTGGGGCATGTAGGAAAATTCCCTCCAAACTAATTTCTCCAAACTGTCTGACCTCACTTGCAGTTGAACATAAAAAGCAACCTTGGTTCCATGGACCAAGGTTTGGACGAGGACATTTTGTTGGCAGCTTTGCCTGTCACCAGACCAACAGCAGCCTTTAAGGAGAAGCCACTGGCAGCTGCCACTTTCAAAACTGAGTGTTATTCAGAAATATGTCAGTACGTAAACATGGAAAACAAAAATTAGAGGTGTATTATTATACTGATGAAGTAACCAGGTGATATGAAGTCCTGCACTTCTAGGAAGCCACATGCTATGTAAAGTTAAATTTGGACTGTGCTGGTTGAGAGCTGCTTTGATTGCCATGAGCTTAATTTTATCTGAGCAACACTATGTATATGTTACCTGGTAGCCAGTGCTGCTGCCTTACAGCTCCTTGGTGCTGGGGTACTGTCTATGTGGAGTTTGCATGCTTCCCCAGGGCCATGTGGGTTTTCACTGGGTGTTCTAGTTTTCTCCCACCTTCAAAAATGCTGGTTAGGTTATTTGGATCTCTAGGTGGTCGCATTATTGTGCATGAGAGTGTACATGGGCCTCCTATTCAGAGGCTTCCAGGACTGGCTCTGAGAAGTAACTTTCTGACAACGGATGGGTGATGTTTATTACTTAAATCTACATACTGTACCTACTGAAAAAGGTTAGGCTTAATAAGCAATGCAATCATCCACATTCCAATACCCAAAAAATAAAAGAGTACAGAAGGAGCATCATATAAATGCTGCAGATAAATAATGCTGGTGATTTTAGTTTACTTAAGACCATACTTAAGTAAACTAAGAATTGGTCTGATCCCAATTCTTAAGGGCTACATCCCCTCGCCCCCCCCCCAATTTCCATTCTTCCTCACTGCTTCGTAACACTGTTCAATTAAATATTTGCTAAGATGCACAAATTAAATTAAATGTGTAAAAAGGCTGATGATTTAATGACCAGTAGTAGTCAGAAAATGCATTCAGACCTCATTTAGGATATTGTGTCCAATCCTGCTCAGCACATTTCCATAAGGATATTGTTTCTCTGGAATCAGTTCAAAGCAAGCTAATAAGGTCAAAGGACGGTCATGCACGGGCAAGGTAAGGGAACCAAATCTCTTTAGTCTTGAACCAAGAAAAATATGAGAGAAACTGATACAAATATTTTCAATCCTGAAAGTCAACCCAAAGGACTACTGCAGGACCATAAAAACACAAGAACCCTGCAACACAGCAGGAGGCTTAGAAGGACCCTTTCCACTGATGTCCCATTTTGTTGAATGAGTGATGCACACACCTTTTTGGTGACAATTGACTTCTTTCACCCATAAAGTGCCCAGTTTGAGCATTCTGACTTCAATAAAATATCCGCTTTAAAACAGATGTTTTCATCATTTGGAATTCAACAAAGTAGTACATCAGAGGAAGGGGGTGAATATAGGCACAGTACGACTGAGTCACAAAAGATTGGGAGGGCAAGAATCATAGTGCCCCACCATGTTGTTTAAGCTCTGTGGGATCCTTGGAAAAAAAATAATATAAAGAACTTTGGATCCTACAGCTGAGAGTTAGTAAAAATGTTTATATTTATGTAAAGTAGTCTTGTTTCCAGTAGTAGCTGACCACCCTACGTGCTTAGCACTGTGCCCTTATACCACTGAGTCTAAAGTATGTCTTTTAATACTTCCTCCATCAGTTAGGACTGGAGACGGTTTGGTGCAAGGTCAACTAACCAAGCTGTCGCCATTGAAAATAAAAACTTGTTCCCCGTTATATATGGATCTCCTCGCCTTCATTAACACCCACGCTTATACTCCCAGCAACAAAATGAGCTGGAAAGGCTGAGTAGCCCTTCTCTCTCTTGTGTTCTAATCTTGGGGGACTAGAGTTAGAAATTGCTGGACTAGAAAAGCACAAGCCTGCACAGAAGGCCTGAAAGTATTTATTGTTGTTTACCCTCAGTAGGTAAAACAGTACCGACTTGCACAGCCTGAGATGACCAATTCTGAAATCCATCATCATTACACAGAATGGTCATTACATTTTAAGAAGCGAATTTTTTCAGAAAAAAAGCACACTTTTGCAGATGGTCTTCCATTGAGACTTGTTCCTGTATGACAAGATGCATCGAGGTGACAAGAAAAGACACGACATGCACCAGCAATTTCAATTTCGCTTCCACTAAGCACTGTTGTAAAGCAGAATTTTACTCTCATGAAATCTCCAGGTAAAGATGAGCAATGAAACAGACACAATGAAAAAAAGATGGCAGAAAAACGGAAGGTTTCAACTTTATCCGAATGGGCATTACGCTGCATTTATACAGCACCCCTCACCACACTAAACTGGCATTCGTTTCATTCCTTTGCGATAAATCGCCACATTGCACTTTTCAGCATGTGAATTCAAGAGATCCTCAAAGCATTTCCAACATTACTTTTTTTGACATCGGAAATTGCTATTTTGTATTTTGGCTGGTTTGAAAATGTGCGGGACAGTTAATAATGGTGGAAAATGCATTAGGAAGATGCTCCTAATGCTGTGTGTCATTTATAGCTGTGTATGTCACTTATAATATTTTTGGTCACACTGCTGTATGTTGAACACACATACCAAATCTTTATCCACCTTATTTTAAAAAAGGACCAAGATTTATTCCTTCTGCTGACTTTTGTTTGAAGCCACGTGTTTTGCTTTCTTTTTTCTTGTTTTTTTTCCACGTGTTTTTCTTCATGTGGGTGAAGATTACATTTTGGATGAGTGATACAGTATGTGCTGCCTTGCCAAAGATCTGCCTCCTCACACATGCTGCCTCTTCCCAGTGTGTTCTGGCCTGCTTATGTAACGGCACATGTACAGCTGAGAGCAGCCATAGGTGTTCGGGCTGCTGTCAGTGCGTCACAGTGTCCAAAAGGCATGAGATAGCAGGTCATGCAAACCGCTGTCAGAAGCATGACGACAAGTCTTCCGAGGTCAACAGTGCACGATGAAGTCCTTTGGAAATGCCAATTAGAAGGTGCCACTGAGCCAAAAACCATGTCCATGTTAACTGAAAACCGACAGAGTGTGACAGATGTGCCCGCAGGAGAGTTCTGAAAACAAATTCCCCTCCGTGAGGCAGATAGCACCCTGAATTCAGCCCACACATTACAGCGCAGTGTGTATGAATGTTGCTACTGAAGAACCTGATAAATGGAAGCGATTTGTGACATCTGTGAATGCAAGGTGTTAAAAGGGCAAAGGCAGGGGTCCAAAAAATATTTAGTTACACAGTAGTTCTCCCATTGTGTTGTTACAACTAATGAAGTAACATGTAGATTTTTATTTCTGCAGTTACACACTGACAGCTTTCTTTTGACTGTTTCTGGTCAAAGGTTCATTTCTGACCACAGTCCATTTTCAGGGTATCTTCTCTCACACCATTTCTCTTTGCCAGGGGGCTGGATGTACCTCTCTGATAAGAATAGTGAAATGATTATAAATGAGAGAAGGGCATTCAGCCCAAGAAGCCAATTTGGTAAGTAGTAGTTAATTGATCCAAGGATCTTGAAAGAAGCCAAAGTAAAAAAATTATCCTTATATTTATAAAGCGCTTTACAGGTAATGGGGACTCCCCTCCACCACCACCAATGTGCAGCATCAACCTAGATGATGCACCGACAGCCTTAGTGCACCAAAACGCTCACCACACACCAGCTCTCAGTGGGGAGAAGAACAGTGTATTGGCTTCAACACAACTGCAGTAGCTTCAGAGTACCACAACCCTTTGGGTAAAGAGGTGTCTACTGTTCACAGTTTTAAACACACTTCCACATAGTCCCCAGTTGTACTCTCTGGTTGGGAGTAAATATTGTAGGTATATCACTTCAACTGCTGTAGTAAAAAGCAGGGAAATGTAACTGCAAAATGCCTTTTGAGACATCTGGTTGTGCAAAATAATTTTAAAAGTCTGATTTAGATTCTACCAAAGTGATGGCTGAGAATGTAGGTGTGCTCGAATACAATTCTCTAGACAGTTTGACTAAGTCCATCTGCAAGTAAGGCCCTCACCTAAATGGTACCAAGTACAGTACCAGCTGATATCAGATAAACAACAGATTTATTTGGCCATGGAAGCTTTTTAGAGACTTGATATGACCTTATGAAATAGATTTTAGGACATTGTGTCATCAAACAACTGTGGAGTCAAATACAGGTAAAGCTGGCTTCAAACTGTCTCAACAGTCAGTCATATAGTATGTTAGTAATAGTGGGAATCATATTTGAACACAAAATCAGACTGGGTATGTGATTGCAATTTTGAAGGCTGATAGCAGCTCTGGAGTGGAAGATTTCTTTTTAAGTGCGTTTCCACTAAACGTTTATCAGGGGGACCATAATGAGGTTTTTCACAACAGAGATTTCTTAGCACATGTACTGATGCTATTCTGGGTCTCCAACACAAATTCCTGTAAGCAGAACAGCATTTAAAAAAAAACAACAAATTGACAAGTTGTATTCTATCCTTTTGTGACATTTATCTAGGTATGATTCTATTTTTAGCATCTATTAAAGTCGCCATCTGATAAAAAGGGAAAAAGGAGCCAATTTTTGCTGTGACCTGACTTCACATCTCAAAATACCAAGAGTTCATTATATCTCACAATGAAAATCTCTCATGTTAAGTTTCCTCTGACAATCGCTTGAGTGGCACTACGATTCTGAAAGAGGAGATCAGCTACTCAGATGACAACATTAACGCTTTATTTTTTTCGCTACTTCATTTTCTGAAGTTAAAAGTGTCAAAAAGGAACATTCATTGAGAGGGTTCTTATAAACACAGACTCGGCCCAGGATTTTGACAAATACAATCATATAATCACTGTTTTTTCTGGGCTTTCCTCTGTAAAGACGCTGCTTGCAGTTGCTTTATCCAGAGTGTAACAGTTCTGCCGGGAGCCAGAAACACAGTTTAATCTCTTTGTGAGAAAAGTCCTTGGTTCTTCAAAACGTGCAACAATACACTCCATGTAAAGGACTCTGAACTGCTGCTTGCCAGAAAAGAGATCCTACAAATACTAACCAGTTCTGTCACCAATTATAAAAGTGCACTTTTAAAAGAACTTTTGTAAGCTGTTGTTTGACACCTATTCCTAAGGTGCTTTACCGAAAATAAGTTCTAAGTCCTTTTTTACTCATGTAATTAGGTAAAATACAATCTAGTACTGTTTGTGAAAGATATCTGAATAGTGCAGTTCTGGTAAATGTATACCATTATTGTTTTCTGTAGTTTATATATGTGATTCATCCATCCATTTTTCTAACTGCTTCTTCCAATTCAGTTTCACAGGAGAGATGGAAACTATCCTGGCATGCAATGTGCACAAGCTGGATACATCCTGGACCCAATCTTCCCAGAAGCCGATTAACCTTCCAACATGTCTTTGGACTATGGGAAAACAGAGGACCCAGAGGAAACCCTAGCGATTGTGAGGAGAACGTGCAAACTCCACACAGATAAAACCCCAGGAACTGAATCCAGGGCTCCAGTGCTGTAAGGCAGCAAAGCTAATAACTGTTTCAGAGTGCTGCCACACCAGATGTATAATAGCCACAATGTTTTTAAAGGCCTGAATAGTAAATATAGTAAATATCAACAACATACAATCAAGACTGACAGCAATACAAATATTATCTATCAAGCCAGGACTCAATACATGATCTGAAAAGATAGCAACAGAATCAGGGAGATAACCTAGGACAGGGTTTCCCAGTTCTGGTCCTGGACTACTTCATTGTCTTCTGCTTTTCATTCCAGAAGACAAAGGGGCTCAACTCTGGGCTCCTGAGTGGTTCAACCAGTAAAGGCGCTTGTTCAGGATTGAGTTTTACCATGCAGGCATCTCCAGGTTGAACCCGGGTCACATCACCAGTTGACCAAGACCAGGATTCCCGGCGCGCAGGGTTGAGATAAGTCGGCCAAGGCTCTTCCAGTCGAGCAAGAGGTAAGCAACTGGTGCTCCCCTCCTCCAAACATCACAGACTGTCCTGTGTGGTGCCAAGTAGCCCGTGGCACATGTCCAGAGATGACTGCCTCGAACGTGGGGGGGGTTCTGAGGAATCTGCTCCTACAGTACATCCCCATTCTGCCCATCTGGGGGGTGCAGAGCTCATAACTCATAACTGGGACAAGACTTGAAAACACACAAACGGCGAATCCAATTTGTGTTGTTCACATAAAAAACATATTTACAAAACACTATCAGCTCTTAAACAGAAGGACAAGGTAAGAAATTAGCATGAAAATTGCTGTGTGTTGTCATACTAACGTTGGGTTTCAGAACCCCTCTCATGCAGGATTCTTGTTTACAAGAACAGGTGGCATTTCACAAATGAGTCGATACATCACAAAGAAGGCTCATTATGTTGACACAGTCTCATTCCCACCTGGGCAATTAGGGGTGGTTTAGAAAACTATGGGAGAGCAACAAATAAAAAGTTGAAATATATCATTTTGATACATTTTGTTTTACAATTCTAGGAAAATTAACACATAAAATAAATTATTTGTGCAACTAAGACCTGAATGCAGAACACTCTGGGTACTCCAGGATCAGGGCTGGTAAACACTTTTCTGGGCTTGGGAGGTACGGGCTGATGGTTGCCATGGTTATGTGGGAGTAGGCCTGGTTATACGAGAGATTTAGTCAGTTTGTTCCAACTCAGAAGATGGCAACCTCATGACATCTACTGTAGCTCTTACAAAAAGCTAGACAACACAAATCGATCTCTAGAGCTTTCAGGTATTATGCCCTTGTGATCTCATATTATCAAAAGCGTTAAAATGAAAGTTAAAAGGGGTATATTCTAACTTTTCAATTTGGTTTGTGTTTGCTTTACCACAGAGAGCCCTTCGAAAAGTATCCTGGTCCATTTAATCATTGCAACTTCTTGCCGCCTATGTTAATGCAAATAGTATATAAATAAGGTATTGTGTTGTCATCAGATTTCAATTGTCATCAGTCTGAAAATGAACCACAAAAAATTACTGAAGGCACAAGTGTTACCTAGCATAAACACATAAATGATGCTCAAGCGGTAAAGATTTTCAAATCAGCGCTATAGCCCAGTTACTGCTGGTTCTAACCTGGATCACTTCACAAACCACTTATAACTGTGGCAGAGTGGGCGTTAGGTCTTCTCAGACATCGGCACCTGCAGGCTTGCAGTGCCATCAGTGAGAGATAACCAACTACTGTATATGAGGCTCTAACTCTCCTGTCGTCTGGCTGTGTGCCTTGCTGTATATCAAAAGATTAAAACCTTTTACCTAGGGTGGGGGGCAGGGGGTGTCGGGGGTGGTGTAAGAGCACAATCTGACGTGCTCACACTCCCTTCACAGTGCAGGAGCTGAGCTGTGAGTCAAAATATGTCTTCTTTTCTGGGCTCAGAACTTTTCAAATTCCTTTCATACTAAATGACTTTGCTGTGATATTCTAATGCAGGTCAAATGGCTAGCTGGGAGAAAAAGTGCCATGAAAATCTCCCTGTGTTGTATACATTGAGCACCCTGGCTACATCCTATGCTATTCTGAAGGATTAATAAACATAGAATCTAATTCTGTATAGATATATAATTACAGAAATTTCTATGTCTAGAGAATTGTACTCAAGCGCATCACTACTGAAAAATACTGAGAAAAACCCTTTTCAAAATCAAAACTATGACTTTTCCTCTGGCCTATATTGTAACATCATAACACAACATGACTTTATTAGCCCTATACAATTTCTTGCATTAGGAATTCATCTTTTCGCATACCTCAGCTTGCTCTCCATGAGACACAGACACACAGACAGGGAGAGAGAGAGCGCAGGGTCAGCCATTGTACAGCACCCCTGGAGCAGTTTGGGTTAAGGGCCTTGCTCAGGGGCCCAACGGAGTAAGTAGGATTCCTCTGCTGGCTGCGGGATTTGAACCGGCAACCTTCCAGCCACAGACACCGCTCCGCCCGGTAAGAGTCTGTGAGCACCAGTGCTGAGAATTGACACCTCTCAGGGGTGTGTGGCTATATATCAAAGCAAACTAAACAGCTTATTTCTAAATCCTTAATCCTTCAAAACTGCAACCTAGAAGACAATATCTGTGAAAAATAAATTAATCTTTAATGTTCTTTCTCTGGATAGCTATTTGATCTTTAACAGACCTGTACAACAGAGCTGTACAAAGCATTTGCAGTTTAAAGAAAATGGTGTATAGCTGTATAGAGTCAGCATTATGCCATTACTGGGATTCCAGTGTCCTGCTGCTCACCAACTTGCAATATGTTTTGTGATTCTTATCTGCAATTATATTTCTGCTGTGAACATAATTGTCTATGATAAAGAATTATGATTCCAGTTAAGAGTAGCCTCAGAAAAAGGAGGTTAGGTCTTTTGTTGAATGTAATGTTGAAAAGATTTCTCAGCAGAAAAAAGAATATCTACTAGAGACTGGCGTCGGAGCACCACAGAAACTCTAAGGCAGTTATGGGCAGCTCAAGACCTTGACAAGTAAAGGGCCCACTTATTTGCATTCCACATCTGATCTTAATTGCTTAATTGACTGGGATTAGGAGTAATTTCCCTATTTTAAACAGCTTCAAATTTGATCAACTTTAGCAGTATGAGAAGTCCATAAGTGAAGATGAAGATATGATGTTTGTGCAACAAAAATATTCTCCTTCAGGACATACTCCCCTTTTCAGCTCTGAGAGGATCTATTTGAATTGATTACTCCTTTCAGATTTATGTACTGTAATAGTACTTGTGCCTTTAAAAAGGTGTTTAAAAAATGGTCAATTATCAAGGGAGATGCAGAGAAACATACATTAAGAGTCACACACGGAAACAGGAAATTGAACAAAAACATAAGTAATAGGAAACTGCATTTGAGACAGCACTCCTTAAATGAGATTTTCTGTCTATTGTCCAAATGACAGCCTTTAGCCTTGCAGCAAATCAGCCTGGCAGGCTGCAAAACCAATACTATCAATCCGTACATGCATACAATCCATAAAGGTCTGTGCTAAGCAACTGGACAGAAATCCTTAGGGTGAAATTTGCAGTAAAAATAAGATGACAAAATATAAAATATAGCTTCTCTAGCTCCTACATCACAGTGATGCATCTCATCAAGACCGCAAATAGAATACGGAAAGTAACTCCTAAAACAAAATTAAGCACTTTGCATTTGTGGGAATTAAAAACCAAACACAAAACGCAAATAAGGTTGTGAGACTATTTCTGTTTGCATTCAGAAAATAGAAACGTTTTAGCCCTGGAATGATCAAAGGCGGAGGCTTAACACCACGTTTCAGTACAAATAAAACTGGAGCATTTTTATGATCATACCGTCTCTAACCTTTTCAGACACGTAATGCTGAAAAAGATCAGTTTTTAACTCTTGTAAATGGGCTGGTAATTCAGAGACATGCTTTAAGAGCCAGATGTACACATGAAGTGTTAAAAAGTGCTGAGCCTAATGTAGAAGCAAAAACCAGAGAACATTGCTACTGTAGCCACTTATAGACCAGAGTGTTAGCAGATAAACTATATGCTGAATGCTGAAAATACAAAAAATTAAACATTGGACTGTCATCATATTTTGACACGGGGGAATACTGAACCAATAGAAACTTACAAAGGTGCGCTGAGCACAGCTTTCATAAGCTCAGTGGTTCTTAGCTAGGGCTTTAACAACCCTGAAGGTTCTCAAATGCTGAATTGGGGATCCCCAGAAACAAATGCAAAATTTGTGAAAGAATTATTACCGACAACAAATCTTATTGATTTAGTATTTCACGATGGGCAGCAGTACAGAGTGGTGGGCAGGTCTCTGGACCAGAGTTCTGTGGGCTCGAGTCCCAGGTGGGAGTAACTGCTGTTACAGAAAAGGGGTCTGCTGTCCAGAAAAAAAGACCATCTCTGCTTCAGCAATAAAAACTTGCTTTACAAGTTCCTTATTTTCCACTTCCATTATTCCCTTTGGTCTCTCCTATGCAATCATTTATTTATTTTCCTTTAAATTAAATTAGATCTTTCTTCCCTTGCACCGGTTTTCTCCAGAGAGCTATGGCCCAGTGCAGTTTAAGACTGACTGGTTTTCCCATCCGAGTCTCTTGCTTTACCATTCATGGTTAATGAGCTACACTAGTTTCATCTGAGCACTAGGGTCAATCCAACTCCATGGAGAAGCAAGAAGAAAGGCATCTTCCATACCCCTGATATTCATGGCAAAATTAATCCTGAGGGCCTCATCAAAACATAAAAATAAAGGGACTGAGCTCTCTCAGGCCTGCTTCTGGAGTTAAAATTCACAAGCACTAAGCAAAAATCCACTGTGGTCCGCATTAACAGAGCACATTGAGACTACTGCTCACACAGAATTGACACGTCTTTTGTGCTCTATGGAGCAAATAAAAAAATGAGACAACACATTATTTTTTCAACATTCAGTTTTCCACAGAGATCCAGAATGGATTTGCTGCTATGCTTTTTGGGAAGGGATTACTGTCAGTTTATATAAAGCCAACTTTTTCCACAAACAACCATATGCACTTCTTGCAGTTCAGTTTCGTCACTTTCTTTGGTGCTGTACACCCAACAAACGTAGATTACTCTATTCATCCCTTCATCTACTGTCTAACCCCTTCTTCCAGTCCACGGTCGTGGGGTAGCCAAAGACTTTCCTGGAAAACAACAGGCACAAGGCAGGGTGCACCCTCAGTGGGGCACCAGTCCATCATCATGTTTAAACAGACACAAACAGAGATATGCATATCCTCACACCAGGGCCAGCTTTCCTAGAAGCAAATTAACATTCCAGTATGTTTTTGAATTAATAATAATAATAATTGCTTACACTTACATAGCGCTTTTCTGGACACTCCACTCAAAGCGCTTTACAGGTAATGGGGACTCCCCTCCACCACCACCAATGTGCAGCCCCACCTGGATGATGCTACTGCAGCCATAGTGCGCCAGAACACTCACCACACACCAGCTATCAGTGGGGAGGAAAGGAGAGTAATGAACCCAATTCATAGATGGGGATTATTAGGAAGCCATGATTGGTAAGGGACAATGGGAAATTTGGCCAGGACGCCGGGGTTACACCCCTACTCTTTTCGAGAAACGCCCTGGGATTTTTAATGACCACAGAGAGTCAGGACCTCGGTTTTACGTCTCATCCGAAGGATGGCGCCTGTTTACAGCATAGTGTCCCCATCACTATATTGGGGCATTAGGACCCACACTCCCTGCTGGCCTCACTAACACCTTTTCCAGCAGCAACCTTAGTTTTTCCCAGGAGGTCTCCCATCCAGGTATTAACCAGGCTCACACTTGCTTAGCTTCAGTGGGTTGCCAGTTGTGAGTTGCAGAGTGATATGGCTGCTGGAATAACTGTAGGAGGAAACCCACATGAACACAGGAAAACATACAAACATCATGCAAATAGAACCCAGGTCTGGAGTTGAACCCAGGGTCCCAGCTCTGCGAGGCAGCAATGCTAACCACTGCACCCATGTGGATTAATACCACTTGTGAAAGAAATTATAAAGTGTGAACTTCGCAATGGAAATAATTTCACGTGCTGTGTCCCACGTCAGAGAAATGGGGTGTCCCGTCTTGACTGAGATCAGTTTTTGTACTTGAAAACTTGAATTTTTTATGCTTGCACAGCTAAAAGCAATGCACACAGAACCACTCCATTTCACCATTAAAACTGAGCTGTCCTGGCAACCTGACCAGGTTGCAAACCTAAGTGCAAACTAGTGAGAGAGTCTGGGATTCCCTATGGGACTCTGTGTGTGAATTTGAAAAGTGCATAACCAATGCATTTGGAGATCAAATAGCAAACACAACAAAAACGCAATACATAAGAACAGTTACAAATGAGAAAATGTCATTCAGCCCATTTAGGAGTTAAAAACTAAGTGGCATTAGTATCTTATCTGGATGTTTCTTGAAAGAAAACAGGATATTGGCTTTGGCAACTTGGCTGACAAGGTTCTTTCAAACTCCCACATCCCTTTGTGTAAAGAACTGCTTCCAGTTCTCAGTTTTACCTGTACTTTCACATGGTTTTTAATGATGCCCTCTAAATTTAGTAGGAAGTTAAGCTGTGGTCTGAATATAATTTACGTAACTGTGAACACACACCACATTTTCATTTCTGTTTTTTTGGAAAACATCATTTTACATTTTCCTATACCAGGTTTGAGCCAAGGATAAAAAAAAAATGATAAGTACACATTCTTCAGTTCTTTATTTTTGCACCGCACATAGAGAAATGAAAAGGTATGGTCAGGGATGGACTCAACTCAATCCACCTCTTATCTCCCCTTGACTTCAAAAGACCTGGCAGAGAGAGTATGTCCTATTTTCCTAAATGCAGCAGCTAATACTCCAGGGAACTTATTTGTGTGCCTAGCTTCCTTTTTCAACTATCCTTGAATCATGCCTGTGAAAAGGTCTCTTTTCGAGGGCCATTCATTATTAAAGGAGTTATTTCCAAAAAGTACAGTAGTAAAACACTTATTGGGCCACACATTAATTTCTGATATTCAAAGGCCAAAAAACACAAGTTAATAAAATAGCACATGGTGAGGATAAATTTGAAAGCCAACAGAACCGTGTAGAAAACACTTCTTGTTACTGCTAAAACATCCATTAAAAAGTACAGGATGATACTAATCTGCTCTTTGACAGTAGTACATGAATAGAGAGCTCTTATCAGAAGACAAGGTATCAAAGAACATATCAGAAGGACACCATACCATATTACATGCTCTGTTACTATACCCATAATTTGTCACAGGACAATAATTGGGCTAGAGACTCAGTAGTGTAAGAATATCTAATCCTGGTCCTACAAAGCTTCAATGTCCCTTTAAAGTAGCAGTACCTAAAGAGCTGGAAGAAGCTCTAAAATTGGTCCGGCTACATCAGTAACCAAATGGTTTGTCTAATTAAGAGTTGGGTAAGAATGAAAACCTGCAGATACACATGCACTCCAGGAACAGGACTGGACACCCCAGGGATAGTGAGAAACATTGTCAGTAGACATTGGGCCACAGTAGGGAGCACATCGTCAGTCTGCAGTCTGTTAGTACTTCTTTAGCAGATCTTAGTGACAGTTGTCATGTGACACAGTCTGGATTCAAACCTGAGATAATCAGCATTACTCCTGGAGCAGGTCTTTCAGGCTTTCATTTGTCAAAATGTCTAGAAATGAAATTTTGTTCATTTGCTGTTTTTTGGACTTAGAAACTGCTACTGTATATAAACATTGCTTAACCTGCATTTCTACAGGCTTGAGTGAAACACAAACCTCAAACAATCAAATAATGCAGGTGTTTCAAAAAATCTCTAGGTTTAAAAGGACATTCAGCCTGTAATTTTGCGATCCACAGCTGGCTTCCTTCTTGGGCCATCATAAAATATAAAATAAATCTTGACACTACTGCTATTTTATCTTAAAGTGGGTCACATGCTAGTCATAGATTCATTACCCACAAGGCAACAGGAGTTTTTAAACATTATTTACAGACTCCAAGTCTTACCAGGTACATAGGTGAGGGAAGATGTTTACATGAACCTGAAGAATTATGAAGGGGTTAGAAGAGTGATACAGTATATCAATCTGTCCACCAGGAAGCGAGAAAGACTCTTGAGCTGTCTCAATTGGTATGTAGCCCAGAGACATGAGACCCATCACAAGTGCAAAAAGCATTTAAAACTCAGCAGGATTAACGCAATGTCCTGTATTTCATTTAGCAATCCCCCACCTAAGTCTATACAGTCTGCATGAAATTCTCATGCTTGAGAGGATAAACTCCTGTCAAAACACATTTTGTGTAGAGAGAACCCTACACTGTGCAAAGGCTCTGCACTAGCCTTCAAGCCATGTGCAGTCAGACCTTTCCTAAAGCTTCCATCTCAGGCACTAGACTGGTGCTCAAGATGCACAGAACAAGTGACAAACTCACTCCGCCAGACCACCTTGCCACTGACAGAGCACCGAGCGACATCACTGGAATGGGTTCATTATGCTCGATGAGGCCTGTCACAAGTGCCTCTAACTAAGATCTAGTGTTCATACACAGGAAAATATACTGAGAAGACTCATTACACTGCTGTTGGGTCCATGCTTCTCTGAGCTGCACTAGTAAAGCAGAAAAGTGACATGCTTAATAATTAATAATTGTTTAACTTCACACATCTGTTATACTGTATGACCACCTGGCCCAATAAACTACTGGATGCTTTTCAGAAAGGATAAGAATCCCAAGATGCCTTCAACCTGAAATAAACGAACACAAAAACTGAACATCATCTCTGCGCTTCACTCACCATGCACAGAAATTAAGCAGAGCTTGATTCACTCATCCTGTTCACAGTCAGATTGAGCAAACAGTTAATCACTGTTACAAATCTGATCTGGAACAGATATAGCAGATTAGAGTACCACATTAATAATTAACAGAATACAATAGCAAATGTAAAGATATGGATAACATAAAAAAGTCACACAGACTCAAAAATATATTTCAGATGCACCGATGTATTAGTATTCACGAATATACTAAAGCCAAGTTACACAGGGCAACTGAGACACTCTCTTCAGTTTTGCAAAGTTGGAATATTGAACTGACATGTCAATTTCTGTTCCAGCACAACTGGAAAGACATTCCCGATCTCAAAGTGCACCCATTATGAGCCCGGATGGTCCCTCTACACGTCCATCAAGGCAAATACACTCAAACAACAATCGAAAGAAAGCAAAGGTTGAATAGTACTTTCCTAACGTACTATTCACTGACAGCGTTCAGAGTGACCGTGAAAACCAGTTCAATATCGCGAACAGCAAGTGTTAGTAATTTCTCACTTAACTTCACTCGGATTTTTGGCTTAACATTACTTGCTTAACTTTCGACAAATGATTTGCAGCAGAAAGGAATTAATTAACCAAATAATATAAGCCACAGTCAGATAAGATACTGAGTGTTCAAGGAATGATGAAATTAACCCAGCGCCGTGTAGT
Source organism: Atractosteus spatula (assembly GCF_055471065.1). Taxonomy (NCBI): domain Eukaryota; kingdom Metazoa; phylum Chordata; class Actinopteri; order Semionotiformes; family Lepisosteidae; genus Atractosteus; species Atractosteus spatula. The sequence continues at coordinate 24,211,842 of NC_142714.1, forward strand.
TACATTACGCACCGCGGCTGAGAGCACATAGCTACAGTATTAGCTCTGTCATCTCCCACACCTCTGTATCATCTGACTGATCGGGGAGAGACGTGGGGGAACAGTTTTTTGGTTTAATCTTACGTTTGTAATCAGTAAAGTTGATGTATCTGGGACGCTGCGTGTGCGTTATATATAGTAGATTCTAACAATAAAAAAGGCGAAACTGACGTGACAAATTTAGTGGGGAAATGACCTCCCCACTAAAAACATTAAGGTTTTATTAGTAATTAATGATAGACTTATTACAGACCCAGTTCCACCACACCATATAAACGATATGTCGAATCACCAGAGATGACGAGTGTCAGCGGAGCTAGAAACCAACATGAGCGACATTTCTCTTTCCCTATTTTGGAAAGAGACTTGCTGAGCAGTGGCTATATTTGAATCCCTAATAAACAAGACCTCAGCACATGTAGACAGAGCACGACAGCTGCTCTAAATTAATCATGATGCACCCCAGTTTGCTTACTCCTTTTCGCTACCGACTCTCTCACTGCTAGACCTCGCTGAATTGGATACTTCACTGGAAGGGGAAACCCTTCAGCAAACCAGCAGGTTTTTTTCCTCCTTTTCATGCAAATATTAAAACAAGCCTTTCTCTGTTATATTGTCAAACCCAGCTATTCCACGACCAACTATTGGGAAAATGGGACGGCATTATTTCATCGCATCTTTGCAAATCAAATATACCCTTTTCGAAATCGACATAAATAAGCATTTTTTACTACAACACGATTCAACTGTGTGGCATTGGACTTTAGACCCCCCTTTCATGTTTTGATAATCTGTTTTGGCACAACCATTTAGTATGGATCGTCATTAATCCTTTAAGGTTTCCAGTGATCAGATTAAAGTACCCGATTTCTATGTACTGTAGCACAATAACACGCATTATGTAACCCATTATTTTTTTTACTGGAAGGAGATCACCGGATTCCACAACGTGAGGACATAACGAGAGGAAAGTCTAAATAAATGCACATTGCGTGTACTGAAAAGCTGAATAATTAATTCACAGAACACTTAAATGGGGGAATGCCCCTTCACAACAGAACCTTTCCGAGCCCTCCCGTTACACCTTTGCATGTAATCGCCTCCTCGCCGGCACGTTTCACAGCAAACCCACACACACGCAAGAAGAGTCGTTTGCTGATAATGTTGCTTACAGAGATACAGAGCGCACTAAGAATTAGTTTTTTACTCCATCCTATGTAATTTTAGTTCGGTGTATTTCACTCCTGTCTAAAGTCGTTTATGAAGCTGCTATAACATTTCAAGTCTGGTACGATAAACGTGTATGTGTAAACGAGACACGTTCAAGTTTAAAGCACCCGACCTTATTTTTATTCTAACGCTGCAGTAAGCATTTTAATGACGCTCATGATAATATTGCAGGTTAGGGATTATGAAGTCCCAAGAGTCCAAGGAGAAGAAATACAAATGTTTGAAGTAGGAGACCCAACCACATGCCGGCGTCCTAAAACAAAAATCCAGCTCACTTATTCAGCCCCCCAACCCATCTCCCCGAAAACTGCCAAAAACCTATGAAGGAGCTTCGCCTCAAAATGTAACGTCTGTAGCCGGGTTCAGGAACTACTGCCACCTGCGCCTACAGTGCAGTCCAATACTAGTTAACGGAGAGCGGTACTAGTAAATCCTGCCATACTGTGCGTTTGTGAAAGCGCTTACCTGGATACGTGCTTCCTGTCTTTTTGGAGGCTGTAAATTCCTTGTTTCTCTTTCTTTAAAGCAAGAGTTTGGTTTTCTGTCACCCCACCTTTCAAATGTGTCGCCCCCTCCCCCCCAGACAAGTACACCCCGGGGCGACCGCTTCACTCAGAGCCGATCTGTGCCCCTCTGACTCGGCGGCACATCGATGTGGCCGAATAGAGGATGACTCGCTCCTGGTGCTCGGCCTGTCGCTGGCGAGAGCAGCTCTCCTTTGCTTTCGCAGCTGTCAGGGGAAAGGAAGGCGCTCTGAGAAGGTTGCTTCAATTAACGCTTGAGGCTTCCAATCCATAAGGTTCCCCAGACCAGCAGCTCTTCCTTAATTTCGCGTTACCTTAAAAATATTTGGTTATGGTGCGTTTGAAGCCGCTTCCCTAAAAATAAACACATGCAAAATGATAATACAAAAATATACGTATAAATATAAACCTAATTTGAATCCATTCATTTAAATTACACTCCCGTCATGTCTTTTTGCAGGAAACGAATGCGAAGATAATGATGCAACGCAAGATTCGCTCCCTTTCGCCTATTCCTTTACATTTGAGCTGTCCGGTTTATTTACAGTATTTATTTCGATCCGCTCCTTCAGAAGGGATGCCCATTCTCCGAAGCATCGCAGTAGTGAATTCAAATAGCAAGTCTCGCTACCTCACTCCCCCGCCGCAACCAAAACTCACACACATACGTCACCCTATCAGCTGGGAAAGAAATCTGCAACACAAATCATGAATATTTATTATTTCAACTGTGAAAGGAATTAAAGTGGTGAGGAACTGGGGGGACAAAGTGAGAAAAAAAAACTTTGACAGGATAGCGCCCGTAAACGTGCTATCAAAGAGAAAACGATGTGACGGCAATTATTTTATCTTATTGTTATTCCATTTGCAGGTGAATTTTTATCCACTGCACAGCCGGTGTTTAAAGAATATTCTAGAATTGCTCGTGATAACTTGGTGCTGTGAATTGTAGGGGTCTACAGATACTGCATGTGCAGACTTGAGAGATAATTGCAACCTGGACGTGGCGAGTTTGACACAGGAGCGAAGAAGACAGTCCGCCTATTATAAATTTATTGAGTCCTGTATTTACTCAGTTTTTTTAAGTGGATTTTCTTAAACTATAAAATTAACTGGGGGGAGGATAGTATGTAAATTATTCAGTTTCGAGAGGAAACGGTTAATTTTAAAAGACTTCATTTATTACGTTGTCCAAGTATTCAATCAACCCGTGATTTCACATAGTAGGACATGTTCTTCGTTGCCTTACTTTTTCTGGTAAAACTGCCAATATTAAAGCCTCTGACTGGACTTGGAACTGGTCGGCACAAATGTCTTCTTCCTCCTGGTTCATCTGGTTCTAGGGCAACGACAACACTAGTGCTGAGAATCTTGATCGAACCGGACAGCGATTGTTGTGGAGACTGATGAGGTATGAATTACAGCAGCTGAATTGCGGCATCAATTCACACTATATCAGAATTAATAATAATAATGTTCTGATTCAGGATTGTTATTTTGTATTATTTTAGGGGTTCTAATCACTTCACCAAATGTGTAATAAATGTTTTTTTTAAGAGTTGGCATCCCAATTGCTACTGTTCTTCAAATAAAAATATATTTTAAATTGTACCCTTGGTTTCAAAATAAATTATCTTCATATTCCCTATATAGCACTTGGATCCCAAAATGCTTGTTGGACTCCTTTTTGAATGCTGGGTATACTCGATGGCATGGGAGATATGAATCTAGTTCTTGCCTTTCCCTGCAGGCTGAGAAGCAGGGGACCAAAACAAAGGAGAACTGCTGAAGCTCCTCTTTTCACCATCAAATATTTCACCCAGATTTTAGTGAGACAAACTTCAGTAACTGTTTTTAGACTGGGCTGGAATTTGGTGGTCTTATAAAATAAAGGTGGTCTTGCATGGGTTTTTAATGTGGTATCCAAAAACTAGCACCTCTTCTGTTCAGTGTCTCCCATGACATTACAAAGGCTTTGGTTGGCATTCTTCATCTTAAGGAAGCAGACCCCACATCAAATGACAAGCTATCGTTTCTCAAGAATGCTGTCTCCAAGTCCTGTTCATAACCAGTCTTACTTATCCAGCACGCCATGACTTTAAGATGCAATGACAGCAGGGAAAAATGGTCTTGAAAGATTTCTCAGCTATTGGGACATTTCATCTTGCTATGCATAGCTCTGCTACATTAAAGTTCCCTTTCACCTCACCTTTGTTTTTAATATTCATTAATTTTTTCTCTTAGCACTTTGAAAGGTTAGAATAACTGCTTTGGGGGTCCTGGCAACAGGTCCTTTATTGTTATATCTAATTGTTTTCTGGTTGTGTCAATATTCAATATTTCCTCTAACAGCTTAAAAGTGCATTTTGGTCAGACCAAGCATCACCCCTGTACCTGCCCAGCAGAAACTGCTTCTCATGATTACAGATGATGAGATGGACAATATGCAAAGCAGTGCCTCAGCTTCTAATTTTCACTGCTGGGCTCCTAATTGGTATGACTGTCAAGATCCTGTGCTTGAACACAGGACAGGCTCTGTAATCTAAAATGTCTGGTTTGGACTTAGGCTAAGTCCTTAGCCAACTGTAATACAGGAGACCCCATGCAGTAGTGCAGAATTGGCTAAACATTTCCAGAGCTGATTGGGCTTGAAGTCAAGCAAGATTTCTTCTGTTTACTAACAGACTTACTGTAGGTTCAGATTTTCACCAATGGGTCTTTCTCAATAAAGAGTTAACATTTCTCTGCAACAGCCCAAAAAGATCATTTGTCACAAATTAATTTCTTTGTTACCAATGAAGTTAAGCTTTTCTCTGTGTTCCTCCACCAGCAGCATAACAAGCTTATTGTCCTTGAGTTCACAACTTAGAGGTCATCTGTTCACGGTAGTTTGATTTCTAAATGCTCAATCAGTGAAGACATCTATAAAATACTGTTACCAGACAGCACAGACCAGCGTAATGCATAACTGATTATAGTTTTTGATGTAACAAACATCAATAATTCCTTGCATTTCCAGCACAATTACATATTTAGACAAGGGCCTGAAATAATGAGACTCTCTGATGAAAATAATGGAATGAAATGGAACATTAAAATTCACACCCACTCTCAATTTTGTCTGAGAAAACCTTTTGTTAGTTTCTTGTTGTTTTTTTTACCAAACAAAATACAACAAGAAAATAACATTGCCCCCACTCCACACAACCCCCACCCCTCACCCATCCCACTCTCAAGGAAAAATAAAACCTGTTCTTGAAAGAGCCACAGAACACAGTCCATGTAATACTGTTTGAAAAGAAAGCAAATCATTTAATAAGACAAACAGTTTAACATATCTTCAATTTGCTTTCCATACTTTAATCAAGCTCTACTGCTGTTTGCATTTTCAGGGACAAGCCAATAGCTGCTACTCCATCAAATAGCTTTGTCTTGTGTCAACAAAATGCAAAGACAATGATTTCTATAGGCCACAGCGTTCTTACTTCAAGGTGTGCTTCAGAATATATGAGAGTTTCAAAGAAGGGAAGACCCATCTAGTTTATTTACTTACTTGTACCTGATTGATCTCCTTGGACAATTGATGGTATCCTCTTTGTGGAGCTTGTTTCGGCTACAGTTCTTGGTTTCACACATCCCTGTCGGTTCCACCTCTCCCTTCTGGTTTGTGTGTCACCGCTGATTCCTAAAGAAATCTGCTATGTCAACTTCGTCAGTGTTAATGCATTTGTATGAGATCTCCTCATAGCCTGTTCAAGACTAAAAAAGATGAACTCCCTTAGTTTGTCAGTATAGGACAACCCACCAGAGAAAAAAGAGGACTTTGAATACTTGAGCCAGGTTACCATATAAACTTTTCTAGTCAAGGCTGAAAATATGTAGTTTGTTTAGCCTGTTAGAGTAGGACACTCCTTCCTGCCCATGAAGTACCTTGTTGTTCTTCTCTGAACTGATTCCAGAGCTGCAATATGTTTTTTGTAAAGTGGTCTTAGTAGTATTTATTCATTTCCACTTTCTAGTTTTAACTATATACAATATCTTAACATTTTTAAAATCTTTTATTGCTCTCAGATTTCTATTTGATATTTGTAGTTTTTCTACTTACACATAATACTCTACTGTTATCAATAAATAACATCTGCCAGATGGTTGCAGTCTCATAAAACCTAAACCTTTTGTTATTCCTTTGCAACTTCTACATTGTTTGTTCCTCCTAATTCGTTTAGGCACTAAAACAGAAAGAACAGTGATCTCCTCCATTTATAATACCCCAATTTGAGTTTTCACTGCTTGAATATTCACTTTCAGAAACTTCCCTGTGGCGCTAATTTTTGTTGTCCTATTGATTCTGCAATCTCTGCAATATGTTTTTTTTAACATAGCTCACTATCATTCACTGGACAACAAAATATCAGTTTAACCACAACATCTCTCTTCAAAAAGGTGAATCACAAGGAACCAGAAAGACTTTTTTTCCATTACTAATCCACAGCCAAAGGGAAACTATGGCTCTATTCCAGTGTTAGAATGCAGAATATTCCAAATAAAAAAGATTCTGAATCTTTACACCGTTAGCGGAAAAGTTTTGTAAAAGTCAACTTAGAACTGAAGGCAAATAATGCAAACAAGATCAAGCATTATAAAATTAGTAGTTGTGTGCTAATTTAAGATTGAGTTCGAGCACAAAGATGTACCTCAGAAAATCAATATTCCAGCCAAGACTAATTAACAGCACCCAGGATATACAGAAGTGCCCTGTGCAGGCAAAGCCATGAGCCATGTGTTTGACTGAAGCAAATTGAGATTGGGGAGTGCTGATGAACAATGCTTTGCTCTATCAGTATTTTCATCTCCATGAAAGAAAAGGTATTGAATTGCTACGGTTCACTTGTTGTGCTCTGCCAAGGGAGAAGAGAACGTAAGAAGAGTTACAAATGAGAGGAGGCTTTTCGGCCTGTCTAGTCTGAGTGGTAGTTAGTAGCTTACTGATCAGAAGATCTCATCTTGCAGTTTCTTGAAAGAATCTAGGATATCAGCTTCAAAAACAGGGCTGGGGAGCTTGTGCCATACTCCCACAATCTTTTAAATGTAAAAGTATTTTAAAGACACTTCAGCGCAGGTTCCATGTGTTCTCTGGTTTGTGTTTGTTTCAGACTTAGTCCAATGGGTTGACTTGTATCAGGTCCCCTCACAGACTTTTCTGTTCAAGACTAAAAAAGGTCAACTCCTCTAGCCTGTTGGTATAGGACAGCCCACCAGAGGAAAAGTCTTCAAGTCGAGGCTATAGGATTAGTTCAGCTGTTCTAGGTTTATGAGCAAGACAGGCCCCTCTTTGTCCTGAAAATACAAAAGTGGTCTTTGCATGAATCTGCATAATCACAGTCATCCCACCAGAAAATGCTTTTTTTTATTTTAATTTTTTTGTTCAGGTACAATTAGTATTATAAATGTGCCGCCACTGCAGTCCTTTTAGTCACAAATGTGTTTTTCTGAGATATTATGGAATCTGTGATCTGCACACAGGTTATTAATCAAAAGACCATTTGTTTTTATTTCATCCTGCAGGGGAAAAAACATGTTGAGGTGACACACCTTTTTGATTTGAAAATGAAGAAGCCTTTCCTTTTGGGGCACTGTAGGGCTGGGGGGAAGGTCAATTAATTTTAAATGCATGAATGAAATGTATGTTGTTGAAGTCACATTGAGTGGACATCCACAGAAATACAAGGCCGCCAGCTAAGTGGACACAGTAAAAGAAAGAAAAAGGACATTAGTATGCATCCATTTTCTAACTGCTTTTTCCAATTCAGGATCACAGGGAAGTCAGAGCCTCTCCCAGCTTGCAATGGGCACAAGGCAGGGTATACCCTTGAAAGGAAACCAGTCCATCACAGGGCAGACAGCCACAAACACATACTGTACAAGCACACACTCAGTCAGGAGCCAGTTTAACCAGAAGCTAATTAACCTATTAGTACGTTTGTGGACTATGAGAGGAAACTGGAACACCCAGAGAGAACCCACTTGAACACAGGGAAAACATACAAACTCCACAAAGATAACATCCAAGGGCCCCTGTGCTGAAAGACAGCAATACTAACCACTGCATCACCAAGCCACACAGATAACGTTCAGCACGTGTTTAATTAAATGATATACGAAGACACAAACGCTTGTACATAGTACACATGTAAATAATTCATTAAAACTGTTTGTATAGATGTCTAATTGTTACTGGCCATTGCGATCTATTGTCAATGATGTATTGTTTGTGTTAGTGGTCTGTGCTCTCCGTTTCTTCATGTTGTTTGACCCCTCCATTAAGGTTCAAATTACTGTCTTGTCTGATGTCTGATGCTACTGGTCTTTCTTTAACTGAAGGGGAAGACAAGTAGGTTGACAAATACAGACCAGATGTTTTGAAAAGTCCATGACTGTCCATGTGGTGTTGAAAAAGGAGAACAAGAGCTGTATCAGACAAGCTACACCCCAAAAGCTTAGTTTTGAGGATTGTTTTATGAGCCTAGTGTTTTGTAATTTGAGGGAAGGTGTACATTTTGTATGTATAATCCAAATGCTATATATATAACGTTTCCTAACATCATACCTCAAGTCAGCTCACAGCTGTGTCTGTTTATTTTTTGTTGTAAAATATTTGCATTATATTGTTAATGTTTAGGCATTCTGTCACAGTATGTTCAGGTTGATGATTTGATACTATGTTTCAGCCAAACAGAGAATGGAATTTGCCTTTAATGCCACAGTGCTATTACACAGAGCCGGTGCTTCACTGTGTGTGTAAAAGAGCCCGTGTAGATGTGATCGTTTGTGACAAGCTTGGCCTTTCTACTGGCTTATGGAAGCTCTGTGCTGAAGTCCCACCCACATCACTGACTCACTGTGCTCCACTAAGGCTTGAAAGCACTTCATTGCATTTGGCGAGCATGAAGCTGAAATGCAAAGGAGGAGGATTTGGACCCCAGTAGCCCATGCTGTTGACGGAGCTGACCAATTGCATCCTGTTTCGGTATGAGAATATTTGACAGCTCTACCACAAACACTGAATTTATCAAGCATGAAGTCCTGACCCCCTTCCCCTCCCAATTGCCACTGTCACAGCACATTGCAGGCTCCACCCTATGGAGAGGACTGATGTGCTTCTTGGCTCCCTGGGCTTCCTTTCCACTCATTATATTGGAAAATCAACTGCCAGAGGGAGGGGGGTTATGTTCTTTGTGGACTTTCCTCCTGAGCTGCTAGTAGATCACTATTTATAGAATGAACTATATTTAAAAAAAAGACAGAGAGCCACACTTGAAATGTATCCACCCCACCCCGTCAAGACATCCTGTACATCTTCAGCCTACAGCTAAATTACTCTTTGTACTTGCAGGACTGCAGGCAAAACCCCTGGAGGGTTTTTGTAGAGGAAGCACAAACCCACCAATTTAGCCTGGTCACCTGTAAACTGCTGATACTTGATGAGTCTTTTGTCTCATGTAGTCTAAAAGCAACCAGCTTCAGTGCTATAACTCAAACTGGGCTTCCAATCAAGGGGACACTCCAAACCACCTTTTCACTGTGACTAACTACCGAGCCTCACAACCCCCTGACTTTCATACAACAACCTGCAGATATTGTGTCAGCAAATGTCTGGTGTCTTGTTAAGACTGTAATTGCAAGTTTACACCAAATAACTTATACCAAAGAAGAGAATACAAATGTTTACCATCAACATAACAGATAATTACAGTCATTCCAAATTCAGTCATTATCATTTTGATATGTTAATTAGTACACAGCAGTGTTGACTGAAATGAGTGCAAATGGAATACATAGGAGATTCAAACTGCATTTATAAACCTTATAGGCAGAAAGTCATGTAACGATTTAGCAGGAACCATTTAAGAATGGGGTGATACACCTGTAGAAAGCATGTAGGTTTTTATTGGCCTTGAAAGCAATGTGCCTTGCTTGAATAATTTTATTTGAATAAACAATATAAGCTATCTCAAGCACATTGCAGAGAATGTAAGAATACACAAGAGGAACTGCATGGAAATCAGGTGGGGTGGTGCAGGGGTTCAGTGGCTAAGGATCTACGCCTGTGGCTGGAAGGTTGCCGGTTTGTATCCTGTAGCCGGCAGAGGAATCCTACTCCGTTGGGCCCCTGAGCAAGGCCCTTAACCCCAACTGCTCCAGGGGCGCTGTATAAATGGCTGACCCTGCACTCTGACCCCAAGCTTCTCTCCCTGTCTGTGTGTCTCATGGAGAGCAAGTTGGGGTATGGGAAAAGACAAATTCCTAATACAAGAAATTGTATATGGCCAATAAAGTGATCTTCTCTTATCTAAATCCTAAAATGAACTATTAATTCCTTGGAATATATTTCATGGATAGTAAAGACAATCCTCACCAAAGTACTGAAAGTTAATAAAGAAGAAAGTTAATAAAAAGATGAAGTAGCCGATTAGCTGGTAGTGTGAGAAGCGAGCAAGGGTTGGCATGCCACAGCTGTCCCTGTGATAGCATTGCTAATCTGAAACAGCTTTTCTAAAACCTCTGCAAGAAGGTCTCCATGGCTGAGGTGCAAGAAAAAGTGATTCGCCACTCCATAAAATGAGAAAAAAAAGGGTGGGTATAACAGTGTGTTAACAGGGCTGCCATTTAATGCCATAATAATGTATTGTGCTCACTGTCTGAGTGAATGATGGTGATGTCTGTATGGAAGCAGAGCCTTCTAGCTCCTGTCTCACAGCTCAAGACAAGGCTGACTCTGTGGTTCACAGACAACTGCAACTGCTTATGAAACAACCACATGAGCAGCTTTACCATGGCATCAAGTACAGCCCACAGGGACCTAGGCACAGCACCTAACTGACCGCTAACAGGTTTTATGATGCAGTGACGAAAATAGAAAGCCACAGCCACTACAAGCCATGAGCACCAACAAGACACAAGTGAACAACTCTTAAGGTGTAAAACTTCCTACTGCACAGAGGTGCCCTAGCCTTTATACATGGAAATGGTAACAAAAAGCTGTTAATAAACTTATGACATTGAAAAAGAGGAGAATGAGTGTTGTCAGAACAAGTGTCAGAAGCCATTCAGAGTGATTTAGTGCTGTCAGAATTGATCCTATTATCATTGTCACACCATGTGAGCCATCCATAGTATTAGTAAGAGCAAGGAGACCTCTTAATACTTTAGATTAAGGTCTCCAAACAGAGATCTTTGGTGATTAATGTAAATGACAGGCACATCAATCATTTATTACTGGCTTTTTGATGATCTATAGCATGTTGATTAATATTTCATCCATTATCTCTTAAGTGTGCACATGGAATTAATAAAGCATTTATTAATGTAATCTGGGGAAAGAAGAGAAAAGGCAATGCCCAGCTCATGCTACTGGCATAACTTCCTGTCTCAGTATAAAGATCATTAAAACTTCCTTCCCATCATTCATCTCTTTGCATTCCTCTGCCATGCTCAACAATTTCTCTTTCCACTGTCTCTCTGCTGACCATTTCATCCCCACCCAGGTAGAATAATACCAAAAGTTTCTTCAGTCTACAGTATATGCACTCATTCTCTGAAGCTGACATAAGATTTTCCCATTTTTACCATTACACTAAGTTCCTGGATGTTTTTCACTAAGAACATAAGGCAGTTGTAACGTGTGACTTACATGGCTGGATAAAATCTGAGCTTCACTTTTCTACTAACCTATCAAATGTACAATCTTTCTTATGTTCTCATGTTGAACATGTCTTGCAGATTGCTAATTAAAAAGCCCCATAGGCTGTAACAGTTCCTTTTGATTTTTTGGAACTTAATGAGGTCATTTTTTATCAAATAAAAACCATGCAGGAAATTCAGCATTGCAGAAAAAATGTTTTATTAATAAAGCCCTTAGTCTGCTACTTACTCATTTCATTATTCAAAAGATTTTATAGCTGGCCAAGTCCTCAAGGGTTTCAAGATCTTCAGGTATTTGGTATACCATAGCCCTCTATTTAGCTGAACTAATTGCCTACTTAAATGTACAAATTAAGCAATTTCTAGATCTTAAGAGGTGGGTGATTGAATGTTACTATAAAACTTGAAGGGACTAAATTACTGAATTTTGACACCACCAATTTGTAAGAATATTCTGTGTAGTATGGCAGTATTTGTGCGGACATACAGTGTCTTTTGAGTAGAGCAATTTAACTTCCCAGTAGGCACGTTACATGATAATCCTTTTCTAATACAGCAAAATCAATGGTTTTCTCCTGTGTTGAGAATTCTTTAGGTGAGATGCACATGAAAAAACATTCATTTTCCAACATCCTCTGCATTGTAGTTATTATCCCGTTTGTTGTTGTGATTAAGAAGGAACATCTAGCAGTTTCGATGGAGATAAAGCAGTTTATCCCTGACCTCTCAGTTACCGTGGGGATGAAGCTGCAGCTTACTCCCTCTATCCATAATATTAGGCTGATTGAACTGCAAGATTTCCTCTATCTGGTCTTATGCCTGTCCTTCAAAGACTGAGGTTGGACATACAGTATCCTGACAGGTTTCCACAGGAAGAAAAAGAACTCGTATCAAAATTTGTATGGCGATATTTAATTCTAGAACAAAACGTAGCCGTCTAGTTTTTTTATCCTTGTCAATGCCTTGTCTTCATTTATTTATACATTTATTTTGTGGTTGTGTACCACAATAATAGGTCCTGTAGAAATCAGTATCTGTTGATATATTCTATATGTTTTTCACAAGCCCTCTGACCCTTAAAACAATCACATCCCTGCCTGGGTTAGCTATCAGGGAGACTGGTTTTATCTTTGAAAGGATGGATGGGAAAATTTGGTGTCGCAAAACAAAGCTGAAACACTAATTCCAGTTGTTATAGCCTCCTCTTACTTTGACAGCTGAAACTCATCATTTGCTGGGCCTTCTCTTACTGAAAGGATTACAGCAGATTCAGCTTTTACTGCTTCTTCTATAACAACTTCCCATCACCTTATCCTACTTCCTAATCCTCTCCACTGATTCATTCACAAAAACATGTGTTTCATACTGGCTGGTAATAGTCTTGTTCCTTAACATTCATATCGGTACACTGAACGTTTTACTTATCAGGTATTTTTTTGGAATGCTTTCAGCCTAGTTATGCAAGTTCAAGCAAAGTCTTTTTGAAAACCTGTCAAGACAATAATGCTATTCTACATCACAGATGACCCCTCAGTAAATTCATTCCATGATAGGATGCAGAAATTAGAAAGTGCTATACTTAATACTTGTTTAAATTATTTTTATAAGAACTTTCTTTTATTTCAAAACAATTAAGACAAAAACACTCATATACAATTATAACATCACAAAATATACAAAAAAACAGAAGAATAATTTGTCACATAGTACAATAATCACATGAAAAGCTACAATTCATTGACTTCATCTACTCCTTACTGTAACTTATACTCATTCAAACTTTTGAATTTAATCACCCCATAGTCTTTGAAATTGTATAGTTATACATCTTTCCACTGCCAAACATTTTTCAATTCTTAAATATTACCATAAATAAGATTTCCATTCTTGCAAACTTGGTCCTAAAGTCAATTTTCAATGTTTCAACAGAGTATGCAACAATCCAACCTAATGGATATCTCAAAGAATGGTCATGCTATGTATTTGTAATAGGCATAGTAATAGGGTTGAAAGAATATTACATTTGAGAGTGGAGGATAGCCAGCTCTGTAACTGTACCCACACTGTATGTACTTCCCACAATTGCCAAAAGGAATGGATGAATCACTTTTTGTTTAATGCATATACAGTATTCAATGTTTTAACATCAAACTGATTAATTTAAGCTCTCGTATAATACACATGTGTCACGATTTTATATTCAATGAACCATAAAGTCTGATTAGGAGTTGTAATGCTGCAGTCACTGATGTTTTAGGGCTGTAGTGAATGACATATCACTCTGCAACTCTCAACTGGCAGCCACAACCAACTGAAGCTCAGCAGGTGTGAGTCTGGTCAGTACCTGGATGGGAGACCTCCTGGGAAAGCTAAGGTTTCTGCTGGAAGAGGTGGTAGTGGGACCAGCAGGGAGCAAAGACATAGTGATGGGGACACTAGACTGTAAAAAGGCACCATCCTATGGATAAGATGTAAAACTGAGGTCCCGACTCTGTGGTTATTAAAAATCCCAGAGCATTTCTTGAAAAGAGATGGGGAGTAATCCCAGTGTCCTGGCCAAATTTCCCATTCGCCTTTACCAACCTCCTAATAATCCCCAATCCATGAACTGGCTTCACTCTTCTCCTCCCCACTAATAGCTGAGATGTGTGGTGAGAGTTCTGGCACACTATGGCTGCCGTCGCATCATCCAGGTGGATGCTGCACATTGATGGTGGTGGAGGAGAGTCCCCATTGTCTGTAAAGCGATTTGAGTGGAGTGTCCAGAAAAGTGCTATATAAGTGTAAGCAATTATTATGACTGAGCAGGAAAAAGGCTGCCTTAACGCAGTGGAGAGGCTTTCTGGAATGAAGCTGTCCGAATTTAGGTGAAAGCGAAGAGGTGAGAAGGCTGTGGAGCTTAGGAGGAGACTGTGAATTGAAAAAGAGAAAGGGTTGATAACATAGGAACCAAGATAAAAGCAGTGAGGGCTGAATGACCCCACTCATTCAATGCTCAGGATTCAAGGAGAAAAAGGTGTTTGTCGGTAAGCATCTCGGTGCTGAGAAGCCTAGCGCTGTAAGTCGGAGCACTGTATAAGCAGGGGAAAAGCCTTTAATAGCCTGCTGAGTTTCCTGATTGAGATTGGGAGGGTCCCCCTGATTGACAAATTGGTGGCTTTTGGGAGATGTGTCCCGAGTGAGTTCACACGGGGTCAGAAGGAGGCTGAGAGCCCATGCGAATGTACTGGTTGCCCTGGGCAACATTGGGACGTAAGCCACTCCCAGCTCGGATGGAACAGTAATAACATCATACTGTAAGTTATATCCAAGCACTTCTTCCATGATTCTGCTACATTTCTCCTACTCAAATCTTCATTCCATTTAACCCATTGTTTTTCAGAAGAGAACCTTTACAATAAAATTCTTCCAGATCTTTATACATCTTGTCTGTAATTTAGACTTAGTTTGATAATCCAAAAGTGTTTTTTTTTTAACATCACTTTATTAACCCTTTACAATTTCTTGCATTAGGAATGATCTTTTCGCATACCCCAGCCTGCTCTCTATGAGACACACAGACACACAGATAGGGAGAGAGCCTGGGGTGAGAGCGCATTTGACTAAACTTGCCAAAATGAAATCAAAGTTATGATATATAAAATGTCTAATTTGAAGATATTTAAAGGTTTCTGTATTAGTCAAATTAAATCTGGCAAAGACATACAGTAAGTTGCATGCAATTCCTTAATAAGGTCTTGTATGAATTGAATACCACCAAGTTACCATATTTTTCTATTGTCTGGTTATTCCATAACAGTTTAACCAGGAATCGTAATGGGTTTGCAAGAGGAAAGGAGACAGTGGACCTCCTTGTCTAGCTCTTCTTTCTAACCCGAATAGAAAATAAGACCATCCCAAATGATCAAAGCATTTTCTGTATCTGGTGCTTTTTTTTGCATACTGGCTCAGAGATAGCAAGTTCACACATTTGTTCTTGAGTCCCTGATTTTTAATAAAGCCAGTTTAATTGCAATGGATACAATTTGGAAGTACTTTTACAGTCCTATTACTGACTTTAATATTATTTTATTGTCACAATTTATCGGCCTTATTGGCCTACAATCTGATGGCGATTCACCTGATCTGCTTGGTTTAAATTTGGTAATTCAGATTTTGTTATGCGTCTTCTCATTTCCATAAAGTAATGAAATTCCCTCCCCAAAAGTAGAATAAAACTAGAATTTAATCACTGAATCATTCCCATTAAATGATCTTCAAAAGCATCCCAGACAATATTAGGCGGTGATTTCTCCTCATGTTCAACATCTACAGTACATTCATAGCAATAAAAGTCTTAATATGATCATTGACACATTTTATACCCTAAGGATCTCAGAAATAAGCATGATACATCCTCCCTATTTTTTTTAGAAAATGTATTTACAGTTGGGCCAAATGTACACAAGACTGGAGGATGGTCAGAAATAATTGTCTTTTATATTTTTGATAGTGTATTATTACTGATTTTGTTATGAATATACAATCAATACTAAAATAACTTTTTTAGAATGCAACTAGAAAGAACATCTCTAGTACAATACAATAACTTCCAAACATTCTGTAGATAAATATATTTAACATTTTAGTAACATAGGGGTTCATTTTTAGATTCATTAGATTTTGTACTCTTCCTGCCTAATTTATCAAATATATCATTTAAATCTCCTCTTATTGCTACTATTGCTACTACTGGTCTGCATGCCACCCATTTAAGTTTGCAATTCACCCAGAAATCTTTTCCCCAAAAATAAACTATTCAAAATCAAATATTGTCCTTCCTTACCTGCATATTGATAGAACAGGTTGAAGCATATCCTTCCCCAACCCATTCCCTTTTATATTTCCTAAATATTAGATTTCCCCTTTTTAAGATGCAATACTTGTTGAAATTATTACAGCCATAAGGAATATTGACACAAGAAAATAATACTCAGATTGGGGAAATTCTAGTATGTTAATATACAGATAACTGGAAGGCAAGTCTATGGTTCAGATTTAGTGCATTTTGTTAGTACATCTGCTCCATTTTTGTTTCTGCTATGAACTGTATGGATCAACACTGGACTGTTCACACCGACTTCAGTCTCTCATACTTATTTCTCTTTTGAACTAGAACGATCCTAAACAGTCCTACTGTTGGGGCTTTAGCCCTTTCATCAGCAGTAACAAGTTCCTTTGATCAATGTGACACTGCCCAGATACTGTATTCTCAGGGCTTCCTTGAACTAAACAATTTGTACATTTGAGACTATAACTTACCAGAGCTGGACCCAGATCCAGTGGTTTAGCACAGACTTCTAATCCCCCCTAGGCTTTTAGACCCAGTGAGTTTACTCTATCTCTCTCTTTATTTGTAGGAGCTGTCCTCTTTGTTTTATAGGGCTTCATAACCCTGGCACTATGACATAAATAAAATAAACAAATCCCTGTTAAAAATACTGCATTTCTAGTAGTGTTACATAACATATCGGTGTGAATGTGGGAATTTTATTTCTGTAGGTAACATTTTTAAAACTGTATAAAGCATTTTATCCATCTATTTTCTAACCGCTTTATCCAATACAGGGTAACAGGGGAGCCAGAGCCAGATGTCAGAAGACAAGATACAAACTGGACAGGACACCACTCCGTTGCAGAGCACACAAAGCATTCCTAAATAGGAAATTCAATGTATTCGTGTAGAAGAGTTACTTCACATGTAGAAAAATCTCCTTATTTTATGATGTACATTTATTTTATCTAGTGTTAATCTGATTCGGAGAGTATAAACAGATATGACAGAATGAGTAATGGTATGGGCACTCCTGAGGGGCTCATATACAGTATAGTAAAGCTGTAACGTTGTTCCTGCAGTGTAAAGTAGAAAAGTGTAAGGCATCTTGGATTTTGGCGCAATGGCGAACTGCAGTGACTTGCAGGGTGCCTCAAGTGACATCTTCCGATTCTTCCTTGGCCAGTCAGAGTTAACTTTCCCGTAAAGCACTGGGGAGCTCACAGCATGATATAAGATGAAGATCTGCCAAGGGGTGAATGACTGATGAAGATCTGCTCCCATCAATCTCATCTGTACACTGCATTACTTTATGACAAGGAAGAGATTAACTGAAAAACCCAAGCCAGCTGTAGAGAAACGTCACTACATGCATGTATTCAATTTCAGATAACTTAAATTTTTAATGTTTGCTTGTATAATCTTCCTGCTTATTGGTAACCACCTAAGATGACTCATGTCCGTGTAGTGCAAGAATAAGATTTGTTTGTTGGCATTTTCAGTGCTGTAGATATGTTGGCAATACGCTTTTATACAAATATGACAACTACTGTATTTTAGCAATGTGAAATTCCAGGCATACAAATTGAGGGAAATGAAAGATTTGCAAAGTATCAAAGTTTCTGGAAAGGTTCTGGTAAACGTTTAAACTGAATTAAAATCTGAGGGCCTTATATACAAAACAATTAGCTGCTTTGATTGTTTCCTATGGGGATTTAAATACCTAAGCTTTATGAATATTGACAACATGATTTCTGTCTTTCAAGGCCATGGATCAGATTTGAAGATGGAGGGTACAAACAAAATCACAAGATCGTGAAATTTAGACTGACTATAAGAAACTGTATAGCTTTGAAAAGAAAATCTTAGATGGAAATATCCAGTGTGCAAGAAGTGACCCTAAAAAAAAACCAACAGAAGATCTGTTTTTAGAAATTAAAGACCACAGTAAATGACTCACTCATTTGTCACTAAGAAAACAAGCCTGAAAGAAGAAAACAAGAAAGAAAATTAACTTTGATTCTGTTTCATGTTAAGTACTGGGAAACAAAAGGCAGAAAGACACTCATAGAGGTGAGTGTTTTTGTAAATTCTTTGTAAATTTAACTATCATCCCTGGAGATCTTGTATTGCTTTCAAACACTTTCAATGAGCACCTGCATGTGCATGCTTGTTCTGTTTCAAAGGTACTATTCCCTTAAGCTTTCTGTAAAGTCTTGGGGCCTAAACAGCTGTGATAAGAAGAACTGCACTGTAAGTGAAGGTGAGCGATCTTGTCGCAGACTTGCGAGAGACACTGTAGAAAAAGATCCACTTTTCCAGACTTGGTATCTAGGAACCCCAGTGACAACGTGCCTCTAATAATTTCACCATAAGGCTCTGACAGGAGCCACAAGTATGTTATCCTGATACTGCAGGGGAAAAAAAAAACTCAGACTTGATCCTTTGATTGAAGAATAGTGTTTGCATAGAGGTTTTGACCCTTATTTTCACAGAAAGCCAGCAACTGCAACACGTTTAAGAGTTAATTAGCTCTAAGAGCTACAGCTTGCAGTAAATACTGAATATGATTTTCTTTTCTTAGTCAAGCCATGAATATTTGATGTCTATTTCTTGCTATTTTGATTAAAGAAAGAGTGGCACATTCTTGGCACTGACCCAGACTCACATCTGCATATCTTTTCTTAACCTCTACTTGAGCCCCGAGTAACAGCTGCGCAGTAAAATACTGCACAACTATGGACAATGAAGCCCACAATTAACACACCGCACCAAAAGTGATATAGATTGAGAACTTTAGGGCAGCTCAACTCACAAATGCGTTGTTGCCTATTTCACATTGTGAACTGGCCCCATTTGTTTTGTACAAATCAAGCATGCATTGCACTGAGCGCTTAGTATGCAAAGCACACCAGGCAGAAAGAAAGTCAAACGTTTTGATCGGCCAGTAGTGCCTGCACTGGAGCCCAACGACATCTTGCAAACAAACGCTGGCAGAGGCTGAGATGGACCATGGGAGATTACAATCACTGCAACATGTGTAAATCTTGCAGGCAGGTTTTATAGCGACAATAATCCCTTTCTTTAGATTTATCCACAAACACTACCGGGTGGATTTACCAAGCGTTTTCTACTGAGACGGATTTACTACTACATTGAACTGGATGCGAGTGACTGAGTGAGGTCGATCATTTGGCAATACACGCAATCCTGCAGGAACAGGTTTCATCACAGGTATGAAGGCGTGTGGACAAAGGAAGGAAACCTCCCTTCTCCTTCTTACATCCTGGACCTGGATCTGCTTTTATCCTTACCTATTGTTTACCACATGTACAGTATCTATTTACATGTATGCTAGGGCTGAGAAGAAGACTCAGAAGAGGCACTGCTTTGGGATCTTGACAATCCTTAAATGGATTAGAATGTTGCTGAGCTTCATAAAAATCCACCTCTGAAATCAAGTCCAATCCTTCAAAGAGGAAGGAGAGTAGGGGTGTTTACACAAACTCCACTTTTAGTAATAGTACTATAATTACTACATGTGCCGGATACAGTATTTATTTAGCCTTTAAGTAACATTCAAATAAATTGTTAACTTACTGTGTGTGTGAAGAAATCTTAGTCTCTTAAACTGAATGTGAGCAGGGATGAGGAAAACAATATATTCTAATGAGGTGTGTATACATTGACTGTCGTCAATAGCCAAACTATAAGTTTGTGCTGAATTAACCTATTGCAATAACCTCCAAATCAGAGGAAATGAAGGTAACTTTTTTGTTTTCTCAAAACAGACCCAAATGAGATAATTAGAGGTGGATTTGGCAACACAGCTCAGAATGCAGGCTGCAACAGCCTTCAGTAGACTGCAAGCATCCACCATTGCTTACTTCCTGTTCTGCGAATCACTGATGAGCCATGCTTAATATAGAAAGACATTTAGTTCCAAATGGAATCATTTCCCCTAACAGTACCTGTCACGACCACCAACCTGCCCAGACCAGCCCCCAAGAGAACTAATCAGTGCCAGCAGCAGGGTGATAATTACAAGCGCTGCCGCACGTGATAACTCAACATCAGACGCCCTACCGTGCGGCAGGCTCCAGTATTTAAGCCTCTCCAACCCGCGTCTTGCTGCTCGGTATTGAGTAAACTCCTTGAGAGCTCTACCTAGCGATTTCTATACCCTGTGACTACCTGGATTATCGACTATCCTTTTCGCCTTCGGTTGTCGCCTTGCTACTCGGATTGTTTGCCACCTGTGTCTTTGCCAGATTTCTACCTACCTTCCTCCCTTCGACCAAGATATCACCTCATGACTTGGATTGTTTGCCACCTGTGTTTGACCTGGTTTTCGACCTTCCTTTCTCCCTCTGACTACGAACTTGTTCCTCGTTTCCGATTGCTTGTTGCCGTGCCTCCCACCTACTCCTGCGTCTGCACATGATCCATATCTCCTCTTCAGAGTATCCTTACAGAATACCGAGCCTGAATAATGGATCCCGCGGACACGCAAGCTCTTCGCTCCCTTCTCCAGCAGCACTCCCAAGCTCTCTCCCAACTACAGCTGTCCGTTCAGTATCTCACTAATCACGTCGCCTGGCTTTCGTCCCCTCCGGTGCCCCTGTGCCCCACACTGTCTCCTGCAGTGTCTTCCTTACAAGCCTCTGCCCTGCCCCCCACTCCCCCAACCTTACCGTTTGTTCTCCCTGAGAAATATGACGGTAATCCTGCTGGTTGCAGAGGCTTTATTGCTCAATTCTTTCTCTCCTTTCATTTGCATCCTGAGCGTTTTCCTACGTCACGGGAGCAGATTGGTTTTGTGTTCTCCCTGCTTACAGGCAAGGGTTTGGATTGGGCATCTGTCTTGCTGGCCAGGGGAGACTCTCAACCCACGGATTTTAGTAGTTTTGCGGATCGCCTCCAGGTGCGCTTTTCGCAGAACAACCTGGACTTGATTCACCTTCGGCTCTCAGCGCTTCAACAGGGCGACAGACCACTACAGGACTACGTGGAGGAATTTCAATCCCTCGCCACGGAGTCTGCCTGGAACCCGGAGGCTCTTATTTGTCTCTTCTGTAAGGGACTGTCAGAGGAGTTGAAGAATCACCTGGTGCTCACGCCAATCCACTCCCAGTCCCTTGATGCGGTGTTCTCTCAGGTTCTCGAATTGGACATCCGTATTAGAATTCGGAGCAGAGAGACACCCTGGAAGCAGACATGGCCCTCTGGAGGGATCGCTCGCTGCACTGCCAGCTCTGCCGCATGCTCCTCTTTCCTCTCAAGAAAAGGAAAGGCGCCACCGAGAGGGACGATGCCTGTACTGCGCTTCATCAAAACAACTACTGGCTACTTGTCCCTCGAGACCACCGTTTGCACCTCGATTGTCCCGCAGCCTACAGCTAAGGTCAGTAGCGCTGTCTTTTCTCCAGCCTCTTCTGGCTCTCTGTTTCCGGCTGAGCTGTCGTGGTCCAATACCCGCCTTCCCCTGTCGGTTTTCGTTGACTCAGGTGCGGAAGGAACATTCATAGACGCCTCTTTCGCCAAACGTTGGAATATCCCTGTGGTTTCCGGGTCACCCCCAGTCAACATTCAAGCACTAGATGGTTCTCCGCTCACCCCTGCTCAGATTACCCTGCAAACCATCCCCCTCTCTCTCAGAGTTGGGGCCACACATACAGAGGTTATTTTCATTTCTACTCCTGGACTCGCCTGCCTACCCGCTAATCCTAGGTCTTCCCTGGCTCAAAAAACACAACCCCCACATCTCCTGGGCCAAGAATGAGATCACTGCTTGGAGACACGCCTGCCATACCAATTGTTGTTGCCTCCCAGTTAAGGTCTCTGCTGCTATACTCCCCGTGGATGCTCTATCTTCCATCCCACCACAATATGTTCACCTGAAACAGGCCTTTGATAAACAGCAGGCTCTCTCGCTCCCCCCTCACCGGAGCTGTGACCGCGTGATAGATTTATTGCCAGGAACACTCCCCCCCAAGGGTCGCATTTACCCTCTAACCCAAATGGAGAATCAGGCCATGCAGGACTACATTAAGGAAGCTCTGGACTCGGGCTTTATTCGCCCCTCCTCTTTTCCAGCCTGTGCCGGTTTCTTTTTCATTGGAAAGAAGGATGGCTCATTGTGCCCATGTATCGACTACAGGGGGTTGAACTCCATCACGGTTAAACATCGCTACCCCCTGCCGCTAATTCCAGTGGCTTTGGAGTCCTTACAGGGAGCCTCCATCTTTTCGAAATTAGATCTATGGGGGGCTTATAACCTAATCAGGACACGGGAAGGGGACGAGTGGAAGACGGCCTTTATGTCCACGCACGGCATTACGAATATCAAGTCATGCCCTTTGGCCTTGTTAATGCTCCACCAGTCTTCCAGTCCTTTATGAATGATATTTGTAGGGACATTATTGGCAACTTTGTTTTGGTATATCTGGATGACATTCTGATTTTTTCCACCGACCCCCAGGATCATGTCCATCATGTTCAGAAGGTGTTGTCCAGATTGACTGACAATAGGTTCTATGCTAAGCTTGAGAAGCGTGTGTTTCATGTCTCCAAGACACACTTCCTCAGCTACATTATTTCTCCCCTGGGGGTGGAGATGGACTCGTCTAAGGTAGCAGCTATTAACGACTGGCCAGTCCCGCGCAATCTAAAACAGATCCAACGTTTTCTGGGTTTTGCTAATTTTTACAGGCATTTCATTAGGAACTTTAGCTCCGTTGTTGCGCCCATCACTGCTTTGACTCGTAACCGACCTGGCCGAGGTAAGTGGAACCCGGAGACGGACAAGGCATTCCTACGCCTAAAGCACCTCTTCATCACCCAGATCCCTCCCAGCCTTTTGTGGTGGAAGTTGATGCCTCTGGCTATGGGGTTGGTGCAGTCCTCTCCCAGCGCCATGAAGAAGTACACGTTCTGCATCCATGTGCTTTCTTCTCCAAGAAGCTCTCTCCTGCCGAGGTGAATTACGATGTGGGTAATCGCAAGCTCCTCGCGATCAAGTTGGCCCTCGAGGAAGGGAGACATTGGCTGGAGGGGGCTCAACATCCCTTTGTTATAATCACGGACCACAAGAACCTGGCCTACATCCTATCGGCTAAACGCCTCAACTCGCGCCAGGCTCGCTGGTCCCTGTTCTTCTCACGCTTCAATTTCATGATTACCTATATGTCTGGATCTAAGAATGGGAGGGCGGATGCACTATCCCGACTCCACGACCCCCCGGATCTGGACTATGCACCTGAACCTATAATTTCGACCAACCATGTTGTGGCAGCGGTTCACTGCTCTATTGAAGATCAAGTCAGGCGGACCCTGGACAAAACTACCATCCCTCTCCATTGTCCTGTGGACAAATTATTTGTTGTGGATAATTTACGTTCGGCAGTGTTACAGTGAGGTCATGACCCCCGGTTCGCAGGCCATCCTGGGGTCAGATGTACTCTGGACCTCCTGAACAGGGACTTCTGGTGGCCTACCATGAAAGCTGAAGTCGCTGACTATATTCGAGCATGTCCCATCTGTGCCAGAACCAAGACCCCACAAGCCAGGAAAACAGGTCTCCTTCACCACCTTTGGTCTCACATAGCAGTGGATTTTATCACGGATCTCCCCAACAGTCAAGGAAATACAGTTATCATGGTGGTCTCCCATCGCTTCTCCAAATCGGCCCACTTTGTTCCTCTCCCAGCATTACCCACAACCAAGGAGATGGCAATGCTGTTTGTCCAGCAGGTGTTTCGCCTACACGGTTTGCCCAGGGATGTGGTCTCTGACAGAGGCCCCCAATTTGTCTCGGCCTTTTGGAAAGCCTTCTGTCAAGCTCAGGGTACTCATGTGTCGTTAACCTCGGGATATCACCCTGAAGCCAACGGGCAGGTGCAAAGAACTAATCAAAGCCTCCTTTTGTTTCTCAGAGCCTTCACCTCATTTTCACAAGATGACTGGTCATTACTACTTCCCTGGGCAGAGTTTGCACATAACTCCCTCACATCCTCCTCCACAGGACTCTCTCCATTCCTTTGTTTCTTAGGTTACCAACCCTTCCTCATTCCCAACACCCCTCTGGATACGACAATCCTTTCTGGAATCTGGAAAGTAGCTAGGACATCTCTCATCAAGTCAACCCAGCATCAGGCCACTTTCGCCAACAGACGTCGAACACCAGCCCCTCGTTTCCGCAAAGGTCAGTTTGTCTGGCTGGCCACCAAGAACCTACCTCTGTGCCTGTCCTCCAAGAAGCTAGGCTCTAAATATATAGGTCCTTTTCGGATCCTCTCACAGATCACCCCGGTCACCTATCGACTAGCACTTCCCCCCACTTTTAGAATCCATCCATCCTCCCACGTCTCTCTTTTGAAACCGTTCCACCACTTGCCCCTTGTTGCCCCTCAAGCATGCCCACCACCTCACCGTAATACCCTCCAGTATCTTGTGGATTGGGAGGGGTATGGCCCGGAAGAGAGATCCTGGGTCCCGGAGAGAGATTCTGGAACCGGCGCTCATCAACGCCTTTCACCATGACTTCCCCCAGCGACCGTCTCAGGCGTCAGCAGCCGCCCGTGAAGGGGGGGTTACTGTCACGACCACCAACCTGCCCAGAGCAGCCCCCAAGAGAACTAATCAGTACCAGCAGCAGGGCGATAATTACAAGTGCTGCCGCACATGTTAACTCAACATCAGACGCCCTACTGTGCGGCAGGCTCCAGTATTTAAGCCTCTCCAACCCGCATCTTGCTGCTCGGTATTGAGTAAACTCCTTGAGAGCTCTACCTAGTGATTTCTATACCCTGTGACTACCTGGATTATTGACTACCCTTTTCACCTTCGGTTTTCGGATTTCGCCTTGCTACTCGGATTGTTTGCCACCTGTGTCTTTGCCAGATTTCTACCTACTTTCCTCCCTTCGACCACGATATCGCCTCATGACTTGGATTGTTTGCCACCTGTGTTTGACCTGGTTTTCGACCTTCCTTTCTCCCTCTGACTACAAACTTGTTCCTTGTTTCGGATTGTTTGTTGCCGTGCCTCCCACCTACTCCTGCGTCTGCACAGGATTCATATCTCCTCTTCAGAGTATCCTTACAGTACAGAGATAAGAACTTAGTATGACAAGAAGGATCCTGTCCAGCGTATCTAACCGAGGCAGAGTGGCATTTAGAATGACCTCAAGGCCTACATATTTCAGTGCTGCACTGAAGCCTTCATCATGACATCATGACAGATCCTCCTCCATATCTGGTATTTTCTATAACATCCTGCAGTAAGAAACACCCAGCAATTTATTTTCATACCCTACAGCAGCCTTTCATCATAATCAATCTGGTTTCTTCAATAGAGAAGAGAGGACATCCTAGTATTGATGTTCTGTTGATATGGCCCTTGGCTTATTTCAAATGTTCCTGAAGGAGTTGTGGATGTTTAGGGGACATCTCAGTTACAGCTCTCCCAGACGTGCACAGTTCATGGAAACATCAGTGCAGAAACCATAACCATGGCTTCATTTGTCATGCCCTCGCTCAGACCTTGCCAACAGTGGCTGCTTTTGCAACAGAGTGCTCTTAATTGTAGGCCATGATTCTTTATAGCCTTCCCCATGATCTTGCCAGCACAGGTTTGGTATTAAGGCCAGACAGGATGAATCTTTGCCTCATATTTGATCCCATTTGATTTGAAAATAATGAAAATTGCTCCAGTTTGCCAGCACCCTGAGGGTCTAGGTCATCCCTTACTTACTTAACAGGTTTCAAGTCTAACAGTGAGCCATTAAAAACAATTTCATGTGTAATCAGTAGGCAGGGTCAGTCAATTTTTACTCTTTCCCCAGAAAAGCAGGGTATTTCTGTGTGCCCTCCATGTTCACAATGAACTCCAACAGGAGACACTAATGACTTATCTCATCAATACCAATTTATTTAATCCTGCAGTCAACAAGAACCACTCTCATTTGAACCATTTGTTTGGTTCTCTCTTAAATTGAAAGTTTCCTCTCTGATTCAGCTCGCCTGCCTAGCAGCATGCATCACAGCAGTCTTCTAAGGCCTGTCCTCCATACCACATCAATTAGTGGAGCAGCAGCAAGGATCCATCCCAAGCTGGGCACCTAAAGGTCAGTCCTGTACCAGCTTTCCTGTTGTGCAGTATATGTTAACTTGACTTTTTTGTCAATATGATGATGCTTAACAGGTCCTGTGAGGAAAACTACACTCTAGTCTGACCCAAAGATCTGGGCTGCACAGCTTTTGAACAAACTAGTTTATATAATGTCCAAATGCAGGGCATAGCCTGTTGTGATTTCTAAGGGTACCTCATTCTGTGACTAAGACCAAGAGCACTATGGGAGGTCCGCTGCGGAAGTATGAACACACATTTAACTAGGGCACAGAAAATGAACGGAAATCAACATCAATTTTTAACATCTTCATTTTTGCTCTTGATAAATATCAGCAGAGGGTAATATCACAAATCCAGTGGTACGATTCGGGGGAATTAAGATGGTGCTGGCTGAAGTAGTTTTATCTGACAGGTTGTGATGGATAAAAATTGAAATATCCTTTAAAAAATGACCAGAGGGAATCCTCTCAGGGATCCCAGACGTTCTGGGTGGCACAGTGCCCTAAGAGCAAAAAATGAAACCAGTGTTAACATAAACCTGCTGACACCATTCTTTTATGACCCAACTGCACATTTCATTTTCACAGGAGAAAAGCATAGACTATTGATATGTTTTATGGCATCAATATACAGATAGCAAGAGAATGAAAAAATACTTCTTGCATACAAACAAGACTGAATATCGCAGCTCCAGGCATAAAAAAACAAAGCTTTTAGAAACTTACAGACTTTCAACCTCCATGTCCCTTAGGGAGAGAGAGTTTTACCGTCTCAAATTCATATTCCATATTGCACAATTAACATCGGTTCAGTTCTCCATCCACCCAGTTTATAGCCGCTTCAATGGGCCCAAGACAGGATACACCTTGGATAGGACACCAGTCTGTCACAGACACGCATACCAGGGGCAGTTTTCACAACAGCCAATCAACCTACGAGTATATCTTTGGACTGTAGGAGAAAACCAGAGAACCCAGAGGAAACTCACGCAAACACAGGGAAAACATGAAAAACTGCACACAGATTGCACCCCAGTTCTGGGCTTGAACCCACAGCCCCCACACTGTGAGTCAGCAATGCTGAAGTTCTGTTCTACAAAAATCTGTTTTCACTGGGGTTCACTACATTAATCTGTAATGGTAAAACCTACTGAAGTTTTATTCAGTGATCTTAAACAGCAGGGAAGTCTTTAGAAAACACAAGAATCCACAAATAAAGCAACAGCAACAAATGATCATCCGTTTAAGCACATACTCCATGAATTGCCTGGTATTTAATAAAATTGTGAATCCCTGAAAATGGAACAAATTCCTGATTCACCAATATTTTAGTGGATGAAGTGTTGGGTGTCTAAGGAGTATTTAAGAAGAATAATAAATCGGTTACTTCTAGTCTTAGTGAGTTGCTCAAATGTGTTAAAACGTATTTCATTCAATGTGTTTCACCTTAAAACATGCATTTAATAGCATCTGGAGAACTTTGAAAACTGTTTTCAAGAGTAAGATTTTTGTATTAAAAAACAGTTCCAAAACAGTCTAAGGTAGGAAAAGTATACTACTTAAGCCCAAACATTAAGAGTAGGCATCTCACACTGCCCTGGGCACTCTCTGCACTTACTTCCTCCCCACTCTAGCTCTCTTGATTTCTGCCCCCAGCACCTGCTTCCAGGTGTTTCATAGGTGTCCTGGTTTCATTTTCCCTTGCAGGTTCTAAGGTCTATCAGGTGATGTTGGAGGGGGGCTTACAAAGGGTGTGGCTGATCCATCTCCATCTTCTCCTGCAGATCGCTTCCATCTATAAAAAATTACAAGACAGTTCAGATTAGGGCTGGGCGATATGACCTACTGTAAAACTTATATCACGGTATAATTTTAATTTTGGACAATAAGGATAGATTTTTTTCTCATCATTTCAGTAGGACATGCTTTAAAAGGAGTACAAGACTTGGATAGTAGGTTTTTATTGCCTGGCGTTAACTATTAGCCTTTTTAAGAACATTTTTATTTTGCAGAACTGAAAGAATACAATAAACTTGTAAACATGAATTAAAAGTAAATATGTAGCTCTTCAAATAAAACTCTTATAAACTTAAATATGCAATACTTCTTAAAACAAAATAAAATGACAGAAATAAGTTTTAAAAGATTCTAGGATTAAAGAAATATCTCCTGAAGTATTCAAATGGCTGCTTAGTGTAAACAATCGTTGCCGCTACCTTTCTCCATTTCTCCGTGTATTTGTGTTTGCAGACAGGCACAATGAACACGTGAGCTTGTTTTCACGGAAAAGTGAAGAGGGTGCCCGCGTGTTTTTATTGGCCGCAATGATCCCAGATGCGTCATAAACCGGACGTCTGAACCACCAAACCATTTTCAGAAGTATATAATTGGAGCTAAAATGCGGCAGAATTTTAAAGTGAGGGGTAAATATTGTAACGCTTACGGCCGACAGGTACTGTGTAAGAGCCGGCGTACCAGAGCAGGTGACGTCACCGCCCTTCCCTGTGATAGCAGGACTACAGCTAGTGGGCTGTGGAGAGATCTCTCTTTAGCTCACGGGGCTAGGTCGCTGCAGAGAGACGCAGAAGTCCCAGGTTCGAGCCCCGGACAGTGTGGGGCCGACCTGATGCGGCAAGGGCGCCCGCCTGAGCCCCCGTTGCGTTACATTGGTGTCAGAAGCGGGGTGGGATAGCCCTTCGCCGGGGACGGCGATTTAAGCGGGGGAGAGTGTAACGCTTACGGCCGACAGGTACTGTGTAAGAGCCGGCGTACCAGAGCAGGTGACGTCACCGCCCTTCCCTGTGATAGCAGGACTACAGCTACTGGGCTGCGAAAAGATCTCTCTTTAGCTCACGGGGCTAGGTCGCTGCAGAGAGACGCGGAAGTCCCGGGTTCGAGCCCCGGACAGTGTGGGGCCGACCTGATGCGGCAAGGGCGCCCGCCTGAGCCCCCGTTGCGTTACAATATTAAAAGTTTCCAAACCCCGTTTTGCGACGATGTTAGAGGCGCAATCGATGCAAACATCAAAATCCGTTCTCTGCCGGTATAAACGATATAGCCAAATCCACATCGCGTCACATATTTCTACCGGTATACCGTCTATACCGGTTATACCGCCCACCCCTAGTTCAGATTCTTGTCTTTTTGAACATTTGTAATAGCAGGTTTACACCACAGAGTACAGTAAGAGCACCTAACCACTCTGGGTGGTTAGCTGCTCTTATCCCAATCAATATACATCTCATCAAAAGTTAGCTAACTTCAAAGACCAGTACAGAGCAAAGTTCCCACCACAGCCTTAAGGCACAGAGTACATCGTGAAAATCAGGGTAGCACTTCAAAACGATTGAGGTGTGAAGTATAATAAATAATAAAGTTGTAACAGATCATGTGGTGATCTGGATTTTTACAAGCAAACTTCAGAACATACCACGTATGTTTGCATGAAGTTTTGTACCTATCAAGGCAGAGATGAGGTAGCGGAGCTTCTCACAGTGAGTATCTGAAGTCACTTATGCAACACCTCTGTATTTACAGGATGATGCAGTGATTGGACACGGAGTGCCAGATTTAAATGCAGGTAAAGGTAAGCAGTCAGCCAGGTGAAAAGCAAACAGCAGCATGGGAGCAAAAGCAGGCAGAGGACACAAGCCGAGATACCAAGTGAACATCCAGAGACAAAAATCCATGTAATCCAAGCAATTTCAAGGCCAGGCAAACTCAGCAAGCAGTGCAAGGGAAATGCAAGAACACAGGTCAAGTACACACAGTCAGAACATGGAAGGTACTGTAAGTATGAATAGCAAAACCAAGCAATGAATCACTATGAGTGCTTCTAGCATTGCACAAGCAGATGTTAAATAGCTCCGAATTGAGTGCGAACAGGTGGGACAGATCTTCTACCACAGTGGGTGATAATTGGCTAAGTAGGTCCACCTGTTCTGATTGAGGTTTTGATTGAGCAGGTTTGACAGATTAATCACAGTTTGTAGAGGTAAATGTGCAAATACTGTATATATACATTGCATATTTCAAAGTCCAACACAGCGGAGTGGAGAACTGGACCCTAAACTGGCAGACAATGACGGAATGACAAGAAAGGAACACAAACATGCCATAAAATTTAGAGATGCTGAATGATGCGGACACCTGACTGACCCAATCAGCAGCAGTAACACTCTTTAAGAGCTACACCACCTCATTAATGAGAGTGTTTTTTGAGCACAGGTGATGAGGTGATCTAAGCTGTCAGACCAAGTGAAAATCAAGAAAGAAAACCAGAAAAAGATCAATATGCCCCTCTTATCCAGGGAGCAAGACTCCTGTGCCTATGAAAATAAGGATGACTTTGTTAGTGCCCATTTCCTCAATATCTGGCATATGCACAGCCAGCGAGTCTTAATCTGGCAAGATATTACACCTAACATGCCTCAGTTTGGAAGGCCTTCAGTCACACCTCCTCCTTGGCTCCGAACACAAGGTTTTATAGTGCAGCTATTTTCCCTATCAATGGCAAACATCAGTTCAGTAAGGTCAATTGGATATAAGTAATTGGAATTAAAAAGTCAAATTGTACTTGTCATTTTAACTCACATTTCACAACAATCAAATTAAATATCAAGGTTCCAATTTCTATCAGTCATAGACAGAACAAGAATAGTTTTCTACAATTTGACTGGTAGTGTTAACAAATATAGCTTTGAAGATACTGTATGTGTAGCCTTTTATGTACATCTTAAATATGATTGAGAAAACCAACTGACCAACTGATTGATGGGGAGGTCCCAGTGTGATGTCCTGGACTGGAGAGTGCAGTTACTGTAGGACACCACTTCAGTGATTGATGGCAACCTGACTGCACAGCACTTCATTTCTTTGGGCCCGCCCTTTATACAGGCTCATTCCTGATGTGACAACATTCCAGCAGGGCAATATACGTCACTGTGGTTTTCTGGCGAGGTGAGAATGTGACAGTTTTAAGCCATGGCCATGAGCTCCACTGCACGTTTCCAAGATGAACTGAGATGATGTACGGTGTCTAGGGCTCAGAGACCAGTCAGCAGCCACATGCTTGTGAAGAACGTAAGAGAGGAGTGGAACAGAAATCCACAAGACAGTATCTGCTTCCTGGTGCAAAGCAGGATTTACAGCCTGTATTGCTTCACACAGTACAGTACAGCCTGTGACTTTCACAGCAGACCCCCTGTTACTCAGCCCTGCTGGCGACAAATGATAATGAGCACAATGAATTTATCCCTGTCCTGTCTGTTCAATAAAATGTCAGGATACATTCATCACAAAATATTAATAATTAATATCTGTTAATGTGTTGCTGTTATAAATTATGTTTCTTTTGATGCTCAGGATATTAAGTAGGATTTTCTATCAGGATAAAAAAATCAAACCCCAGCTGTGTGTGCTAGTTAGTACAGTAAGGATTTAGAAGTAGCAAGAGAGAGATGTGTTCTACTTCACAGACCTGCCCTCCAGTGGTCACTACCCCACTGGGCACAGAAAACTGCAGAGTTCTTGATACTGGCCATGAAATGTCTGTACATCCTTGTTTGTCATCTTAAAAAATAACTTTTATATGGTATGTTGGTATGCTGTCTTTACAGGTACTGTCACTTGTTTACATTTTCAGGTTAAGGAGCAAAATGTGTTAATATACAGAAAAATGTAAGTATGCCAGACTGCAAGAGTGTCTTCTCATTGTGTCTAAATTACCGCACACAAACATGGTTGTGACAGTGTCAGTGCTAATGTGGACGGAAGTGACATTGTCACCACATAAGAAAACAGGCAGAAGAACAGAAACTCCATGCAGTTCCTCACATGGAGAGAAAAGCTCTCACTCGGCTTCCGAAGAACAGAACCCCACACAGTAACAGTACCTGCAGTGCACAACTGAGGGAAGAAGCACGGTGTTTCTAGAATGTTCAAGAACCCTTCTATAAGAGAGCATAGAGCTTCAGTGTGTCTCGCAGAAGAGAGAAAAAATCCACTGAAGCTGTCTGAATAATTTAGTAATTACAGTTAACTACTGCACCTGAGGAGCAGTCTTCTTTATGCAGCAGCTAATAGTTTGACAGAATGTGGAAGTTAAATGTATTCACCCAAGCATGTGAGATTTGTGAATTCAAGAAAACCACCATTTTGACCAGTTTCTAACAATGATTAATATTTATTCTATCCATCAGGAGGAGCTGAGAGTGGAGCCTAACGTGTTTATTCTTGCATTTATTATGCAGTAATCAGTCTCGGTCTTTGACTAGGTAATGTTATCAAGTCTATGTTTTGTGCTATATCTCAAGGCCTGTGCCAATTAAAACTGTTAGTTCATTATTCTCTGGAATGCTACAGTGTTGCCATTTTTTGCCATATGTTTTGTCTTCTTCCCTTTTAAATGTTTTCTTGCACTAAGAGCACTTCAGTAATTGGATACCAGTTGTACACTTTTTTGTGTGTCCTGCCCATTTGTTGACCTCTGGACCTACTGCCAGGTTATGGTGGGTATAAAAAATAACAGGAGAATCAAGAGAATCAAAATTCCTAAAACAAATTAGCCTACATCTATACATTATGCCTTAGGTCAGTATCCTATAGCTGCTTCAGGTCTAAAGTATATAGTAGCTGCTAGTTGGGATTTAGGACTATTTATTCAGCCTTTGCTGAAGCTGCCAAGATTTAAAAGACATGGATAAGGGCTATAGCATGCGCGGTACATCAGTTATTTTTGAAACCGGCTTCACATCGTTGTTAGACACTGAGGACCCAGCACTGTAATTCCAATCTTTGATAGTTGAGTAAAACCTTAGGCCTCATTGTATAACATTTTTTTTTTACTTCTATAAAAGGACCTAGGGGAAAGATGGTATTTCTGGATGCATTCCTCTAAATTACAAGTACAGTATATTTGCAATGAATCAGATGCACTTTCACAATGCACCTTCTCCTCTAGATTTCCTACCCAAATGTACCTCCTGGTATGCAATACCAATAATTATATTTTTACATACATATTCAGACAGTCTACAAACTACACATCACAATTATCTTGTGTTCTATTTAATTTGACTTAGCTGGTTTGGTTGTTAAACACCCTTTTCAAAATAAAATCTATACTTCAATCCTGGTTTGACAATAAAAGAACCTTCTTTAGTATTGGTGGAGCAGAAATGCCAAATAGTCAAAGGTCCTGCGTTGATCCAAATCCATCAAATAGATTGAAAACATAAGATCTGGAAACAAGAGAGAGTCACTGTTTAAGCATTTGTTAGAATGCTAGAATTCTCCTTTGAACTGGGTGACTTGGATATGCACTACCAGAACCCTTACGGGAGAAATGGCACCTTCCACAGCATCACAAAAGCACGGGATAAATGTGCAGATGTTTGGAGATGTTTCAGTAGGATTTTCGCTTATCAGTTCTGTAGAGTATAGTGAAGACATAAAAAACGGGGTGATTGTTCATGCTCTGAAAGGGTGTATCCTTTGATGCATTTCATAACTGAAAGCCATCAACTTCAAGTTGAGTTACAGCATTTTTGAAAACAAACTCTTCACAAGAAACTACATTTCACCCGCCAAGTGTTGGGGACTAATATGGTATGAGTCCGTATAGTACCATAGCTTTCTGGAGCTTGACAGGAGTTATAAAACCATATTTTGGCTGGAATTGCTTGCAGCTTTGGTGGGAGGTGCAAATCATATTTAGGCATGAACTGTATGCAATACACAAGCCCCAAAAAGTCCCAAAAAAATTAAGTGCAAAGATTTAATACAACAGGATCCTTCACAAGTGTTGGAATGAATATGACCCTGGAGCATCTGAGAGAAGATTTGATTAAGAGATTCAGAGTCCTGGAAGGCTGATCATGTCGGCTGAAGTCAGACTTCAAGAGCTACAACACAGATTTGGGGAGTGTGAGCTCACTTGAATCCTTGGGAAAACACTTTCAGACAATTTTTTAGACCAAGTAAAAACCAAAGAAGCAAGGAAGAGTGCAGAAATCACTGTCCTTTGTAACCCCTTCTAATGTACTACTGACATTTATTAATGAATATAATGGAATGAAATGGAAATGGAATGGAGGCATACTAAGCTAAAAGCAATCCTTCACCTTTTCCTTTTGCAAAACTTTTTGCAAAAAAAAAAGACTGGAGCTTAATCAAAATGGTTTACGTTTTCAAATCTAAATGAATCCATGCATAATTCAAACACCAGGTGTTTCTCATGGAGCTGAACTGACCTTTATACCTAGCAAATGATGGATAAGTTTTACAATGAGAGGTTAATCATTTTTTAACCTATGAAATGCAATATTCCTGCTTCTATTTAATGATCAGTACAGAGAACAGGTCAAGAGGCTATAACTTGCAAATGAATGGAGTGGTACCAGAACACAGTGGATATGCTGTGCTTTGGAGGTAAATCTACTTTCACCATTATGCGTCATATTATACACAATTCAACGCTACTCTGTACTGTAAAGGAAAAAGAAGGTAAATATGGGATGTGTGAAATCCAGTTAACACAACAGTGCTAACATGCAATAACTGCAATTCATTTTAGACATCATGTTGCATCTGCACACCTTCATAGATAAGTACAGTATGTTTTCTATGTGATGTAACAAATATTTGAGAAAGTTCTCCACAGGATTTAAGTACTTAAGCATTCACTCACAAATCTCTAGGGCCTAATGGTATCTTATCAACTGTCCTTAAGAATAAAGAAGTTATTCATAATCCACTGACATTACACTTTCAGCAGGTGCTCAAAACAAGGGTAGTACCCAAGGACCAGAGAATTGCTAATACAGTGCTTATTGATTAAAAGGGTGACAAAATGGAATCAAATAACCAAAGACCAGTAAGTCAGACTTCTATGACATGATTAAATCTAAACAGCAGGATGACCTACATGGAAATAAGATCTATGGTTAGTCAACATGGATTTAGAAAATGCAGGTCTTGCTTAAATAACTTGTCAGTGTTGTTTGAGCAAGCAACAACCCTAATGGATATGCACAGAACATATAATATGATGTATGTAGATCTTCAAAAGGCTTTTGATAAAGTTCCCCCTAAAATATTAATTCTCAAATTATAGGTGTTAAGCATTCAGAGTAAAGTGGTTTGGTTTTTTTATTGGGAACTGATCAATGGAGAGAAAACAGTACTGATACGGTATGACTCTTCAATTTGGGGTGATTTAATTAGTGGAGTACCACATGGATTTGTACTAGGACCACTGCTCTAATTGATATCAATGACCTAGATTCCGGTATACTTTGGAATCTAGTCAAGTATGCAGACAATACCAAAACATTATTGACAAACAGGATTAGCAAACTGTACAGGTAGTAAAAGAAATTCAAACAGATTTATATAAAATTCAAGAGTGATGGCAGGGCAAGATGTTTAGTGTAGACAGGTGCTGAGTATTACATGCAGGCATAAAAATAATCAAATAATGAGAAACTGAGCTTGATGGGGCTACTCGTGATGCAGAGACGCAATTAAAAAGGCAAAATATTAGACTACTTAATAGTGTGCACTAGTAATACTGCATTTAGAATTGCGTACAAGTTTGGTCACCAGGTTTCTAGAAAAATATTGCTGCTCTGGAATGAGTCCAGAAAAGAGCAACCAGATACATTTCTGGTGTAAAGGAATTTCCTACACTGACAAGCTAAAACAGCTAACTTTTTTGTCACTGTATCTTGGCTCCCAGCAATAACTCCTGAAGCCATGGGAGCCCAGCTAGGAAATACAGGTAGAGTCCTCTAACTTGCACGCCAATTAATCTTTACCTTTTGAGTGGTGCATACCTCACTGACATCACCACTAGGCTGCAGGAGACACAAGAAGCTGATGGAGCCCTAGTAAATCATGCCATGCCTAGCAGCAGTCAACCAGTTGTGTGTCGACTGGGGCAAATTTACTTGTACCTGAGACTACAAATGTGACTTAACTATATGAAACTAACAAAATCTACAAGATGGATCATAACATGTTATAGTCAGTGCATTTTAACCCTCTCACAACCAGCTAGTGATGTCAGCTAAGTCATATGTGCAACATTTGGATTGCAGATCTCAAACTGTAGTGTGGATCTCATCGTAGTGCTCAATAACTATTGCCTTTACTGGTCTAATTAATTTCTACACAATGCTATACAATTAACTGTTCTAGGCAGCACTGTCAATTGTACTTATTTATGAGATTTGCTGTGCGTTTTCTTCTCTGAAAGCTGAAAATGCTGTAGTTAGCAACACCTAAAGCTTAACCGTAGCGATGTTAAGGTTTTAATTTTCTATAACAATTATAAATTGGAACAGTACATTCTGAGAGCTGTAGCACCAAGGCATATTATTAAACTTAGAATTAAGAGTTATCAAAGATTTCTAATAACTGTTGTGTTGTCTTGACAAGGCAGCTTGGGCTTCTCTGTGTAAATGCAGATGAATGTGGCTAAGAAACATTATAAAGCTATGCCTAATGCTGGATCATTTACACTGTTCTTATGGGAAAAATTCCCCCTTATCATTTTGCTATACAGTATGTCAAGACCTTCTGGTCCCCAATTCCAATGCATATCTGGGACTGCCTGTACTATACTCTGTGGATGGAAGAAATAACTACACTAGGGGGAAATGGGGGAAATGGGGGATCATTTAAGGTTTTACCTCAGCAGAGCACAGTGTATCTACATTTTCATTTTTAACATTTAACATCAATGAAGATCTAACAAAAAATATGACTGACCAAGGGAAAAACATGGAACGTAATCTACTAGGATCTAAAAGCACAATGCAGTTTTTTGCCTTTTGAAAGAAAAGAACACTTCACACTTAGATTTTAAAACAACCCAAGAGCTTTTAATATTTTCTTAGTATAACAAGAGCAACACCACAAGATGAGTCGACCTCATATCTGACAGCTGTACTGCACTGGTTAAAGTACCAGCCTCATGGATTCCTCCCTGTAAGCTGCCAGTCCTCACGCCGACATCAGGACCCCACTTTCTGCAGAGCCCTCACGTCAAAAGGAAGAACTCCAATCCCGATCCTGCCCCTAGGCAAAACCTGCTGCTCCAGCCCTCCCCAGCACACGAAAGCAACAATGCGGCAGCCCCTGTGTCCACTACGGGCCCTTCTTGTGCCTGGCGTCCTGCAGGTCCTGCAGGGCGTGCTGCTGTTGCTGGTACTCCCGGGAATCCTCCCAAGGCCTTGGGCCCCTGATGTTCTGCCACTCATCCAGGTTGATGCTCCTCAGCCTCTGTTTGCCACAAAACCCAACAAAAGCCCATTAGCCTTAAAGGTGAAATGGCTACCCTATACACAAATGTTTAGAAATAAACAATTACAAGTTATTTCCTGTGGGTTTTATTATGTCAAGTCATACTTTTACAAACTACTGCAATTCTGAATGATGTATAAATCCCTATGAAGAATTTAATTGCACCCATTACTTCCATGTTCCATGGAACAATGAAGTTGTGATGTTGAGCATCTGTTACAAATGACTATCTTCGTTGTAGATCTTGCTATAGATGTGTAATGATTAGAAAATATTAATAATTAAATGAACAAGTAATAGGTTTATTCCATGCTGAAAAGAGAAGAAAGAAAACACAACGTTTCGGCCGTGGAGCCTTCTTCAGGTGTGTCTCCTCTTTTCAGCATGGAATAAACCTATTACTTGTTCCTTTGCAGCCTACGCATGCTGATGCAGCTACCCACCTGAATTAATAATTAAATTAGTATTGGCTGCAAATTCGACCTTTAATTCCTGGTCATGTTACCAAAAACTGAAACCCTCACACCACCAACATCAATGGCGTACCTGCAATGGCTGTACATTTAGACAATGAAGAAAAGTGTGCAGTTTTTCCATTTCAATATGCTGCTTCTTTTTGTAAATCTGTGGTCTTTTAACTATGTGACATACCACAATCAGTTTTTGAAGTTGCTGCTGTTCTGGGAGACCTGTATCCTTCAGTCCAAGTGACTATAACAGCTGAAGGCATATTTGTTTTTTGTTTGCCCCTGATCTTTAGATAGGGATTCATCAGTTCCACATCAGGTTATTTTTAGGGTAAAAGAAACTGTCCCATGAGCGCACAATTGCTCCAACCCCTTACCATTGAAGAGTTGCATCAAAGGCTGCCTCATGTCATAATAGCAGCTTCCTCAAATGAAGACTGTGTATTCTACCAATTTCCCTTTTTTGCTTTCAACAATTTCAAGAAAAAATAATGTGCAGACAATGAGAGGAAGAAAGAAGGGGCTTTTAGACCATATCTAGGTACAATTAGAACCTCCCCTAACCTCCATTAGGGGATTTGCAATTTAGTTTTGTGCTAAAATAATCTTGCATTTGCCAGTAATTCTAGTTCTAAACACTCTAAATGTCAAACCATGTAGTTATAAATGTGTATTGAAATTTTACTACTCCCTTTGCACAAATGTTAAACTTATTGTGGGTGTTACTAATGCTTTAAAAATAATTCTGTTCATAAAGAAATAAGGGTAGTTTACAGAAGTAACTTTCAGCTCTATATCCATGCCAGACAGGTGGTAAAAACAATCAGCCTACTTTAAACAATGACAGAAAGAACAAGTAAAACAAAATGTACTGTGGCATAAAGAAAAAATGTAACTCTTTGGTGCTACTGATTGACTACCATGTGCTTCCAGTATTATTCTGTGACTCAGATGTTGTGTCCATGGATCAGACCCTAATTCACTCTCTGTGAGACTCCAACACAATTTAGATTCCTTTATTTTCTAGAACATAAAGCCCTAGTTATTGATGCAAAGCTGCAACTCCAGTCCAGCAGGGCCCTTAACCTGGCCATTTTGTGCAATGCAGCCAATAACTGACATTTCCTGACATTTATATAAGTCAGTCAATTTTTAAGATATGGAACATCTATTTGTTTATTTTGTAAAGGCCAGTTCTGTATAAAGATTCTTGAGTATGAGATGTCCCTATAGACTCGGGCATTATTGTACAACAGACTGCAGCATACCGAGACTGACTGTTTTCCAAGTTCTTGGTGACATGGACACCAGAGCCTAACATTCTATGGAATGTGCCCCTGGAATGGTGTAAACCAGTTGGGAATTGTGGTGTGTTGCTTCCTTGTCTCCGTTGACCTCACCCAAGCTAATTTGCCATTTCCATTCCTTGTTTTTGACCCTTGCGGTACAGCTTTCAGTGTAGTGTAGTCTTGTGTAGCGTAGTCTTCACCCGCTGCTCCACTGCTTTTTGGAATCTAATTTCCTCCAGCTCCTATTCCAGCACAGCTACTTGCCATATCATTTACTAGAACACTTGAAGTAGGATACAGGATTCCATGACAAAGTTGGCCCTGGATTTTCTGAGGGTTGTGACCATAATCTTATTCCCAGCCCTAAATAATTAACCAGTCACTTTTTGTAATCCCACTATCTAACCAGTCTCCTTCCCAGTCCAACAAGTCTCTTATATCCAACAAGTCTCTATGCCAGTGCAGGTCAGCTTTATAACAAAATCTGATCCAGATTCTCTGAATGCAGAAACAAGGTTTCACTCACCTCGCCTTAAAAGAGAACAGGGTTATTTTTATAAGTTATTTTTTAGCAGGAGCTAAAATGAGTTCACTCTCTAAGCCCCATCCCAGAACCAGCCATCGACCTGCGATATGAGTGTAGGAAAGGCAAATGATGATAAAAGAAAGAAAAATGAATCAAGAGCAGACATAACTCCATAATGGCACTCGGCAATAAAATCAGGTATTTAAATGGGTCTTACACCTATAATATTGCTTTTCAGGATTCATTGCAAAACGAAAAAAAAACATACCTCGTACTCATTCTCCAAAGTCACTGGATTCTTCTGTGCTTTGATTCTGGCTTCCAGTTCTGGGTCCAGCTATGGAAAGAGGGTAGAAAAAAACTACTTTGGTACTACACCACACAGAACAAAGGCAACAAATAACATCACTTTGCGAACCATACCACAGAGAAAAAGGCAATCACACCCTATATAGTTGAAAAGGAATATCCAATGTTTTGTGTCCAAGGTTTACTTTTGTCTGTCTCAATTCAGTATCTCCATGTCTTCACACAAAAAGACTGATGAGCTGCCATTTCCCAAGAATGCCCAAAACCTAAGGACTAGCTAAAGCGAATAAAGGACCTGAAAGAAATAATATCCCAATCATTTTGGTCTGATCCATTTCTTAAGAAAAATTTGGAATTAGGAATGTTTTTTTTTTGTATACTGACCCAACTGTATATGGCTTTGCTTTAAGGTTGCAATTCCTGTACAATGAAAAGTTCTCTGACATGAAAAGCTGAAAGCTGAACAAAAGTACTGTCCGTCTAAACCCACTCTGCCCTTCATGGTTCTCAGCTAGTCGTCTGGGGGAAGTGACACGGCTCAGGCTCGAACCCACAATCGCAGAGCTTACCCTGCGCTTGAGTGAGCGTCTTCACCACTTGATTCACGCTCTTTGGTGTCACTGAAAGCCAGCCACCACCTGGGTAGCCACAGGAGTCGCTGTTTTCTGGAAATATGAGCCAATCTTTGCAGTTGTGTACCGCCATTTGGGCAATCCCAGTGACAACTGGCTAATGCCATGGTCAGACTCCAATTGGAGAACTTGGCAACACAGGAGGCCCATTGATTTTTTTGTTTTGGCGACACCAACCATTGCAAATATTTCCCGATATTTCTAGTGTTGAGGGAAGTAGCCTCGTATTAACTTTAATCTATGTTTAGGGTCAGTGCTGTAGCACCTGCAGTTGCTCATCAGTAAAACAGACAATTATTCTCAGACTGCTGCCTTTGTAAGCTAAAGCTAAGAAAGTTGTTGTTTTGCAGGCTAAGTACCGCATGCAAACAGCCATTAAGAAAAACACTGTCCTCTGTTTATTAATTGGGCTACATTGAAACGTCTGAATAGCAGCATCCTATAATTTTATTCAAATTTCAGGTGAATCATGCCATGGTGTGTGCCACAAAAGGAGCTCTAATTAACACTTGCTACAATTCCCCATTTCTGCTTCTCACTCACTGCTTTTGTTATCTATAAAAAAAACAACAATTGCTGAAAAAAAATTCAGAATGTTGGAATCGGAAAACACTGCGTTAAGTCAAAAGCATGATCAGTGCAATGGTATTATCCTACACGATTACCCGCATATCAGTTGAAAATAATATTTCATGCAGATTTCTTGTTGATGAGAAAGATGTATAACTGATGAGAAAAAAAAAACTTCCTAACCCTAGGTGGTGACTGAACATTTACCCATTAGTAAATGCAGGGGAACAATTCTGTTTCTCCTTTTTAGAATAATTGGACTACATTATTTAAAAATAGAGGAGACCTCTTTCGTCATTCTGTATATTTTAATGTGTATAACAGTTTCAACTGTAATGCACACAATTCAACTGCTAGCCCATATTATGGATGCAACGATACAACCTCCAGAAAATTGAATTTCGAAAGAAAAATGACACAAAGCATTAGCTTTATTGCAAGTTTAGAATGTCCTTCAAAAGAACCTTACATTACACATGCTCTGCAAACAGGGCAGCATGGTGGGCCTTAGTTTCAATCCCCGGGGTGCTATCTGTGTGGAGTTTGTATGTTATCACATGGATTTCCTCCTGCTGCTGCTCTAGTTTCCTCCTACAATCTAAAGACATACTGGCAGATCAATTTGCCAATAGGAATATTGGCTTTGGGGTCTGTGTATGCAATGGACTGGCATCTCATACAGCAGTATGTATCTACGGATATGAATGACACGGCTCAACTTGTTGTGTTCGTTCGCATTGGCTTTTATGGATGCCACTATTAAGGAGGACTTTCTCACTGTTCTGTCTTTAAAAGACAGGACAAGAGGTGAGGACATATACCGTTAATTCAAAACATACACACTTGAGAAAAATATCCCACTTCAGAAACTAGTGTCAATCACAACAGACAGGGCACCGGCAATGTGCGGTCTGCATGCTGGTTTCATTGCGCTTTGTAGGAAAGATCCAGTTTTCCCCTCTTTTGTCAATTATCACTGTCATTTATCAGCAGGTGCTGGCCAGAAAAGTACTGGATTTCTCACATGTGATGACTGTCGTAGTTAAAATGATAAAATTCGATTTGTGCAAAAGCTCGTCAGCACCGCCTGTTTTAAAGTCATTACTTGATGGGATTGATGCTGAATATGGAGATGTGATTCTACATGCTGACATGTGCTGGTTAAGTCATGGGCAGGTGCTCCAGGGATTCATTGATTTGCTGCCGGAGATTATGGCTTTTCTGAAGTCAAGAAATGAAGAATACAGGGAGTTGTCAGATAACACATGGCTGCTCGAGTTGGGATTTCTAAAAGACTGAACTTCCAAACTGAATGAGCTGAATTGTGAATTTCAAGGAAAGGATAGAGATGTGTTATATATGATCAGTGCTGTGACTGCCTTCAAAGTGGAACTTGCACTGTGGACATCCCAGTTC
Organism: Atractosteus spatula; assembly: GCF_055471065.1. Lineage (NCBI taxonomy): Eukaryota > Metazoa > Chordata > Actinopteri > Semionotiformes > Lepisosteidae > Atractosteus > Atractosteus spatula. Next base: position 24,254,796 of record NC_142714.1, read on the forward strand.
AAGAGCAGGAATGCATCTCACTTCCAGAAATTGGCCAACATGCTGAGCAACAGCCTTAAGACTCATTCCATCCTAAAGAATTCTGTGTCCACCTGGACAGACTGGCAGAGGAGTTTAATAGGGGGTTTCAGGAGCTAAACCAGATAGAAGACACTGTCACGTTCATCTCAAACCTCTTTCATGCCACTGAGATTGAGGATCTATCAGCAACATTTCAACAGTGCTTCATGTTGTAGAGTGGAGTTGACATGGAAATAACTGACCTACAAAATGACCTTGAGATGAAAGCCAGGTCAAAAGACAAGGACTTTTGGGCGCTTGTGAATAGTGAGAGATATCCACTTTCATCCTGTGCACTTAAGGTGAAGGCCTTCTTTGGATCCACATATCTTTGTGAGATGGCATTTTCACAGATGAAAATAATCAAGTCCAAGTATCACACTTGCCTAACAGATGATCACCTGACCGACTGCATTAGACTTGCTGTCTCAAACTATACTCTGGACTACAAGGCACTTGCAGATAGTGTGCAGCCACAGGCATCTCACTGACTGTTAGTGCCAAGTGCCATGATTTTCAGCACTTTGCAGCACCATAATGAAGTAAGTAAACAGTGATATTTCATGTAATTGTAGCTATAGGTGTGAATAAGCCAAATGCACATCTATTCTGGACAGCTTGGTCTGGCATATATGATGGTAGATCTTTGATTTGTTTTGATTTCAAAAGGTGATCTTATACCTAAAAATGTTTGTGAACACAGTCATACAGGGTGCATCCTGCCTCGCACCAGTATATACTCTAGCTCTCCCATGACCCATACTGGATAAAGCAGTTAGAAAATGGATGGGCTCAATTTAATTTCTCCTATGAGACTAATAGCCCTTTAGCCATGTTTGGAATTCAGCGAGACAAAAATAGTACCTGAAAACCTGGGACAAGATAGAACTTTTAAAACTCAATACTTTTAAAAGGGAAGTATAATTAAATTTGCATTATGGAAATATCAAACACTTAACAGATAACTAACAACTACATAGAAAAAAAGTATCCTTGGTTATGAGAAAAACAATTAATTGCAAACAGGTGATTTCTTAAAACCTTAGCGAAATCACAAATAGACTTTTTGTTTAGACACTGAAAAGCTGGTCACCACAGCTGCCTCATCTTAAAGCCACAGAAATATACATATATTCCTGACAGGAAAGTGCATGTAACTGGGAGATTAAAAGGGTTGAACTGAGTCAGCTAGCAATATAATGTTAATATTTGGTGAGGATGGCTGATGTAAAAAGTCAGGAAAGCATCTGCTGCAGTTTCTTTTGGAAATATGTTCTGATCAATGAATACTATAGTTTATTCTTATCCTTCCTTTCTCAATTGCACTTTAGTAAGATTTATGTTCAATTTTCTATGGCAAACACAGAATTGTGTAAAACATGGTAATACTATTCCATGTTCTGTACAGTACAGAGAGAAGAGCATTAAATCTGGAAAAAAATCAACTGCTACTTTTCTTCTCTCAGTTATAACTTACAGCAATGCTGTAAAAAAAGCTTAAATGCTTTCAGTAAAACATCTGAATTCCTGTTCACTAGAACTTAAGTGTCGAGATTGTATTTGAGAAAAAGGATATGACGAGCAATATTTCTCATTTCAAAGTCTTTATGTAAATCACACAGAATAGACAATATCAGAAACAAGCACTGGAATTTTCCTCCAAATATAATACATTAATAAGCCCCTGTAAGGAAAGGGGGTCACTAACGTGACTTTTTCAAATGCATCAATATGCAAGGGCTTTACATTCTCCTTAAAAATCAATAGTTGTTTTCACCTAACCTTCATAGCACAGGAATTTACAATGTTGCAGTGCTTGAACTGAGCAATTGCAGTGGGTCATCTGTAATTCACCAGTTTGAACGGCTGACAATGAAGGTCATCGCAATCAAAATCACCAACTTGCTGCTGGTACCCAAATTTACATAAGATTAGAAATTTAAGAAAGGATATTATTGAGGGCTGAAAATGATGTATTTATTTATATTTTCCTATCTTAATATTCCTCAAGAATATCCCTTTCATGGAGAGCAAGCTGGGGTATGCAAAAAGACAAATCCCTAATGCAAGAAATTATATATGGCCAATAAAGTGATCTTATCTTTCCTTAATTTCTAGTCAAGCCTGCAATTTTTTTAAATCTAAAAAAAATGGAAACAGTGGGATTTCCTTTTGGCATGTTTCGCCTCTGTGGGACACAACAGCAACAGAGACCAAACTACCTGCCAAATAGGATCAAGTTGTTTATGTTGTAGACCAAGGTCCACATTCACGTATTGTGGTAAAGAAAGTAAAAGGACCACCCTAATGCTCAAAGAGACAGCAAAATATGGTGAATGGACATCTTTACCATGTGACTTATGTTCTAAAATACTCTGAGAACTGGTCACCAAATTAAAAAAAGGATAGTGTTACCCTTTAAAGAAAGCAAGGGATACAACCACACGAGACAGACGGGCTTGTCTGGCCTTCCATGGTTTATTCCAATTCTTATTTTTAAATGCTCTCAAAAAGGTTTAGCCTTTTTTTGGGATGAGGAAGGAAGAGGGACCAGCAAGGAAGATGACAAGGAAAAGTGAGGTTGAAGTGAGACACAGGGACAGTATATATAGTAACCAGATTAAACCTGGGGACCTATCTAATATTTTACTAGGGACAAACATTATAACCTTGTAGACTCGTGAGAATTCAGAAAGAGAGACCTGGCTGGGCTTGGTCAGTACAAGGATGGGAGATCTCTAGGAAAAAACAGGTTGGTGGCTTTGTGGCTTACTGTATGTGGACTATTAAGTGGTGCTCTGCCCCTAGAACAAGACTATCAACCCACTGAGCTGGCAAGATGACCAGAGACACTGGGCTGCAGGAGGTGCTGTGCTACTGATAGGACATTAAGTCTCCTGACTACTTGGTAACTAAAGATCCCATTACATAGCTGTCATTTTGGTTGTGTAATGAAACTTATTTCAAATCAAAAGACTGAAAGATTTCTGAATTTTTTTTGCATACATGGTCAATCAAGGAAGAACAAAATATTGATGTTCAGTCCCCTTTAGTCTCAGGTCAGACTAAGTACAGGGACAAACTAAATTAAAGTAGTGTAAAGTTCAAGTTCTTCAAGTCTGTGACCCGTCAACATCAGACTCTTCATATCTTCCGTTGCTTGATATGATGTTCTTCTAAGTCTTAACTACAGCCATTTTCAGGTGTTGCTTGTTTGTGGGGTTTTTCTGACATTAGTTTCTCTCGACAGGTTCAAAAATATCCATTTCCTTCTTCGTGATAAACTCTTTGGTTAAATGTGAGGTATATTTTGGGTCATTGTCTTGCTGCAGGATGAACTGTCACTGAATGAGCTTGGAGGCATTTTTGGACATGGGGAGAAAAGATGTTTCCATACACTTCAGAGCTCATTTGCTGCTGCCATCATGAGTTACATCATCAATAAGACCACAGAGCCAGTTCCATGAAGTCATGACACTACCTCCATCACTCTTCACAGATGAGGTGTCCTTCTACTCTTTTGAACTTCCTCTTTCTCCACACATCGACCTTTCCATCTCTTTGTCACAGGTTTATCTTTGTTCTTCTTTGTGGCTTATATTTGTACTTCTTTGCAAATTCTGATCTGGCCTTTTTGTATTTAGTGCTGATGCGAGGTTTGGCCAACCCGTCAAAGTCTCCTGCACACAGGGAATTGAGATACTTTCACTCCTGCAATTGTCTGCAATCTCTTTGGTTGTTATTTAGGGTTTTTCTTCAGAGCTTTTTTTTCTATCACCAATTGCTGTTATCTTTTTTTGGACGACCTAATCTTTTCCGATTGCTTTCTCCTCTACTACTTTTCCTTTTTCAAGATCTTCCACAGCTCTGTAGTCTTCATCTTGGTTTATACCCAACTCAAGAGGCAGGCGAAAAGCTAATCTCCAAAGGCTGGAACCAAGGCTTTACATTCACAGCCCAGCCATTTGTCGTAATACGAGTGCTCACCTGAAATGGGGAGACTGAACACAGTAAATGACATTGTTCTAACTTGGCTAAACATGTATGCAAAATCATACATAGAAACAAAAGCTGGAATTCTGTACTTTTTCCTCTGAAATATACATTAAATTCCGTACACAAGTTTTGGGACAGTGAAGTATTAATGGAATTTGTATTCAAAGTATTTTAGGAAGCTAAGGAATGGAAAGTGCTACACAAAACTCAACCAAATAAATTATCAATATTTTCTTCTCCAAAATAGCAGATTGACATTATGAAACAGTAAATATTAAACCAACAATAATTTATGTGGTGCTGTTTTTCCAGAATGTTTCTAATGACATTTCTAAAAAACATCAATATTTAGAGACTGTGTGCAAAATCATTGAGTCAGATTGGAGGGATGCCAGGAAGTACTATGCTTCTTACAACATAAAAAAAAAACTTTACACAGTCAAAAGTGCATCAATTGTATTTTTTTCCTATCACCAGTAATCAAAGGATACAATACAGCAAGAGATAAAACTGAACTGAACAGATACAGCTGAACTTTGCAATGTCAAATGAGAGAGGAAGGGAGCAGTGAAGATATATTAATATCTGTAAATATCTGTAGTTTGAGTTGGAAAAAACTATTTTTGGCTGAGTCATCTTATTAAAATTCAAATATCTGCAGCAGACTTTCACAGCAATTGTTCCTTTAATATAAGCGAAATACCTCGGAGCTGAAGACTTATGAAAACTAATACTTTTATGAAATAGTGGATACCAGAAATGGAAAACTTGATATTTTCTTTCAAGAAATTTATTTTAGGTTTACCACAGCCAAAGGTCAAACACTTTCAAAGATGTAACTACCCTTTTGGGAAATTGAAAAGAAATGACTAAGTGCACCACACGTCTGCAACATATTCTCTCCACTATGAACTCCTATAAGCCAACAGCCATATCACTCTGCAACTCAACTAGCAACCCACCAAAGCTAAGCAGGTGTGAGCCTGGTCAGTACCTGGATGGGAGACCTCCTGGGAAAAACTAAGGTTGCTGCTGGAAGAGGTGTTAGTGAGGCCAGCAGGGAGTGCTCACTCTGCGGTCTGTGTGGGTCCCTATGCCCCAGTATAGTGACGGGGACACTATGCTGTAAACAGGCGCCATCCTTCGGATGAGACGTAAAACCGAGGTCCTGACTCTCTGTGGTCATTAAAAATCCCAGGGTGTTTCTCAAAAAGAGTAGGGGTGTAACCCCGGCGTCCTGGCCAAATTTCCCATTGGCCTTTACCAATCATGGCCTCCTAATAATCCCCATCTATGAATTGGCTTCATTACTCTGCTCTCTTATTGTTGCTCTATTGTTGGTTCATTGCAACAATACTTGCTTAACTGAACAATATTATGACCGGGTAAGAAGTCAGATCTTGCAGACCTCAGTCGCCATGGAAACGGGACGCGGTCACAAGAGGAGTCTAACTCCTCCAGGAGCCGTGAAGACCACAGACAGGCTGCTTGTCCCAAGGGGCCAGCTGTGCCCACCTAACAGGTAGTCATCCCATTTCAACCAGGATATTTAAACTCTGATCTGCCCATCGTCCGGTGTTCCATCATTCAGCTTTCTTCTGCTAAGGAACTGCTTCCAGCACAACCATCCTGCCTCTGAGAAGAATAAGCTGCATGAAATCTGCCGCGAACCTGTCCCATTTTTGATCCAGGCTGCTGGCTGCATTCCTGTCTGTCATCCATTGCCACTTCAGCCCTGCTTTGCCCCAGACCAGCAGCGCTGTGCCAAACCCCTGCCATCCAGCCTTGCCTTCCTCGAAGCCCATATCCTGCTCGGCAGTCTCCATTCCATCTTCACAGCACCCGTCTCTCCTCGTGCCTTCACTGGAGTCAAGCAGTTTCCTTAACAAGGGCTTAAACAAGTTATCCTAATGTTTAATTAGCTGGTTATTTAGGGTGTCATAAGAATATCCAGGACCAGGATTGGAGACCTGTGCTCCAGAATTAAGACTATGTAGAAATGCCTTCAATTGAAAAAAACACCAAGTGAAGCAAAACCATCTGACATGGGAGTTTTCACTGTCTCTCTTTTCAGAAACATTGTATTATGAAAACCACGATTTTACACTGGTTAATATCAGGTTTAGACAGCAGTCAACAGCATCCAGAAGCATTACATACAGTATATAACAATGGCATTTCTATTCTCCTTTTACAAAATATGCACCCAGGGAATGTTGTCAAAACATTCTTTACAATGCTGTGGAAACTAAAATATAAAGTTAATATGGTGCTGCTGCAATGTTCACTTGTCAGCTTGGTAATATTCTGACATCTTAATAATGTGTAATTAAAGATCCACAAGTATCACCCTCTAGAGCATATAAACAAAGAAAACGTCATTGGTTTTGATGTATTTCCCAATAGCTGATGTAACCAAACTTCCTTCTTCCATTCATTTTAGAAATCATTTTGTTTACCCTGACCAACCAACCTTCCAGCAACATTTGGAAATGTGGTTCAATTGTTTTGTATTAGCTGGGAAGATACCTACAGTACATCATATAAATAAGAGGTATTTGCCTCAGCAGTAGTTCTAATAATAGAAAAACCAACATGTAGTCTATTTATAACCTGAGGGGTTTATTGCACTGCAGTTGAAGGAGCAATTATCTCACACTATGTGCAAAGATGCTGCGCTTTTACGGTTTCTGGAATTTAAGCTGAAATGCACTCTGGCTGTTAAATTTAAGCAGTAAAAATTGCACTGTGCATAAAATCTCAGCACAGCAATCTCTGAACAGCTGCAAATGTTGACTCATTCCTTACACTTATATAGCGCTTGTCTGGACACTCTACTCAAAATGCTTTACAGGTAGTATGCAGCATCCACCTGGATGATGCAACGGCATTCATAGTGCACCAGTATGCTCGCCACACATCAGCTATCAGTGGGGAGGAGAACAGAGTGATGAAAACAACTCATAGTGGGGATTATTAGGAGGCCATGATTGGTAAAGGCTAATGAGAAATTTTGGTAATGCTCCTACTCATTTCGAGAAACGCCCTGGGATTTTTAATGACTAGAGTCAGGACCCCGGTTTTACGTCTCATCGCACCTCTTTAGAGTATAGTGTCCATGTCACTATACTGGGGCATTAAGACCCACAGAGAATGCAGGGTGAGCGCCCCCTGCTGGCTCCACTAACACCTCTTCCAGCAGCAACCTTAGGTACTGACCTGCTTAGGTACTGCTCACACCTGCTTAGCTTCAGTGGGTTGCCAGCTGTGAGTTGCAGGGTGATATGGCTGCTGGCTAAAAAAAACTAACCACCCACCAGTCCTTCTGTACGCCTTTGTACAGAAGGATAAAAAATTATCCATAACAGGAGAAAATAATTAAGTTTAAGAACATGACGGTGAAGCAATGGCTAATTATGCAATTCTATTATGAAGTATAGTGTAACGAAAATAGGGCCTGTCAAAACAATGGAGGTAGACACTGAAAATTGAGGGACATCAAGGCCAAACATGAGGTCAAACCCAGGGACGCCCAAGGTGATCAGACAATTATGCATTTGACCTAACGTATCAACAAGTTTTTAATTATTTACTTTTTTTCCCCATTACACCTACCTGATAACATTAAGTGAATCACTTCATTACTGCTTTAGAACTCCAGGCAGCATTTCTTGTTTGCTTAGTATACACAGAATGACAAACACGACTGCCAGAGCAATGTGCCTTTCAAAGCTTGTATTGCAATTACCATAGTTCTGTGAACGCAGTCCCTTTTCTCTTCTTGACCATTTCTTAGTACTCAGCATGTCTAAGTAGAAAGAAAGCCAATGAATGAACATCATAAACTGATCTTGGAACAAGGGAGAGGACAGGATCCCCTGGCAGAAAAGGGGAGAGGACCTGTGTGGAAGGATTGTACCTGGCTGACAGGCAACTTTCAAAGCAGAGCTTATAAAATCTGCAGAGGTACAAAGGCAAGTGGTTGGAGCACTCCCTGCTGGTGCCTTTGGGTATTTTATGCCCAATTGTAGATTCACAAGAGGAAAGTCTGATTGTTTCAATAAAATTGTACAACTGGCTTACTGTACGGAATCCAGGTGATCATCTGCCATGCAAATGGGTTTTTTCCCCCAAACTGGCTGCAAGCTGGGCACGTTACGTTCTGTGAAATCTGATTAAAAATGCTATGCTTTGACATCTGAAAGCATTTTTTCTAAAGTGGCCAGCAAAATAACCCAGAGACACAAGAACATCTGTTTCAGTCCCAAGTAACTATGGGGTCTTCAAAACCCGAGAAACTAGGATGATATGAAACCTGGCAGATCCTCCTGCAGAATAATGGAAGAGGTGAACTGGCAGGATACACACAGGCCAAAGCTTGTAATTACTGAAATTTGCCTTGTTCTTTATCTACTCCTGCATTTGAAATTGTTCTTATTATTGCCACAGTTTGAAACGTCAGTTCTTAATAAGCTCCCCTTATATTGTCTCTGCAAAGCTGCAGTCTGCCACTTTAATTTTCCACTTCCCCACTTGCTAGTCATAGAACTTGACTCTCAAGAACAAAGGAAATTCTGTAATTTGATCAGAGAATACTACTGGCCTTTTTTTTCTCTTTCATTTTTTTTTTTACTTTTGCACTGAAAAAAAATCTGAAGAGCTTGAAACAAAATGCAAAACTGGCTTCTCTCCAGGCAACTTCACCCAGCTTGCTTGTTCAGAAGATACCTTTCCAATGCAAGCACATCAAATAGAACTGCTTCTGCTTCATCTTTCACTCAGCTAATGGAAAGTGATTCATCTGGTTGCTAATTATGCTGAATTACAAAGCTTTTCTCCAAGTGCGAAGGAATCTGGACTGATCTGTTTATTTTCCGTCTCCCCCTGCCTCATCCAGAGTTGCGACTGTAATCAATGCCGCCTGTCTCGTTTAGACGTGCAGCATTCCTTGGCACATTTATTTAAGGGAGGAAACAATAGAAAGGGAAAATGTGCATCACCATTAACGACATGAAAGATTATTAGGATTGGCACCCGTTTCTGCAGCTCTGCTGTTTTCTGTACCATCTCAGCCCGATCTGCGTCTAGCTCAGTAAAAATGCTCGCAAGTTATATGCGACATTCCTGTTACGCTTTCTCAAAAAAGTGGGAGGAAGAAGGGATTACAAGGATTTCAAATGTTTATGAGGCTTAATCTTTCATGGGGAGAAAAAAAAAATCTGCTGAGTTTTCATTCCTGAAAAGAATGATGCTTTTTTACCTGCTCTTAAGTAACCATTGTACTTTTTAAACATCAAATCATACCTTTCTTTGACTTTTGCCAGAGTAACAGTTTCCAGCAAGGCCTACGCAAGTTCTCCGTTATCTGGTGGGACTTTAGGAAGGGGTACGTCATGTGGACATGGAGTCATTAACCTCCATGAAAATGATTCCTCCATGATTCTCTATAAAAAAGTTGGAGAATCAATTTTTTTTTATTTTTTGCTCAGCTATAATAAACTAGGAAAACGCGTCATAGTCAGCTAATGCCAAATCCCAGAGAGGAATGGGCACCTTGACTATAGCGCATATCCTGCAAACAGGCAAATTGAGCTACCTGGGAACTGAAATCAGTCCACGTCTTCAAGAACGACCTCTTCCTTCGGTGAATGCTGAGTTTTGCTCATACAATGCAACTGTAGCCAAGAGCAGGTATGATTCTTTTCAAATCACTACAACAGACAGCTCTACTTATAATCTCATCTCTGTACCCTGCTGTTTGAATTCCATGGGTTTGTACTCATGAGCTCGAATAAAAAAAATCTTCCTGATATGGTCTAGAGAAGAATTGCAAGGGTGACAGCAAAACCTCTTGGGATGAACACAATTACCTCTAAGTAAAATGTAATCGGCAATTTATGCCTCCAGAGCTCTCCCTTAGAGAACCTCCAGAATTAATTTTCACAGATGCTATTGATGAGTAGATAAAAATTTCTACTACTTAAAAAACGTCAATTCAAATGACCGGTGAACATCATGTTAAAATATTTCCATCTAAAGCTGAGATTCCCAAATTTGGATTTCAGAATCCTTTTGTTAGCCTTTTTAGTTAATTATTCACTTAAAGCTTTAATTAAACAAATTACTTCCTAACTACACAATGAATAGCTCTTCAGCTCACACCCGAAGAAGCCTTCAGAGCCGAAACGTTGCATTTTCTCTCTTCTCTTTTCAGCATGGAATAAACCTATTACTTGTTACTTTGCTGACTACGCATGCTGATGCAGCTACCCACCTGAACTACACAATGTATACATGTTTTCAGGATGTAAGCACCTCTGAAGCAGATTTCAAGCTAGCAAAAAAAAAGGTAGATGAAACTCAGAAACTTGCAAGGAAATGGAAACAACAGAATAGTTCTGTCATGCAAAAGCAGTTTTTTCAGCTAAATATTAACTGAAGCATCTGAGAATTACGGGCTCCCCGCAGCCCTGAATTGGATGAAGTGGCTACAAAATAGATGGACACAAGGACAAATCGAATAAAATATATAACAGCAATAACTAGATGTTTTTTTACTTACAAATCTGCATTCCTCTTGAGATATTTAACACACGCATTTCACACGTATGTATAAATTCCCAACTTTTAAAATCAGCACAGATACCATTGGATCGGCATGCGGACATTGTGCTTCATAGTATTATACTTTCACAGGCTAAGAGTAATTTCTCCTCATAGAGAAAAATAAATGAGCCAGTCTCATTTGACCATATGAATACAGTATATTATACAATAAAAATACACAATACTGAACATGTATTAAAGTCACATGTAAGAAGCAAGAAGATACTGTATAACAAGAGTTTATACCAAAAATTAAGGACCACCTTCTCATCTGAAAGACTGCATGGTGGCATAGGGGTTAGCACTGCTGACTCTTAGTGCTGGGGCCCTGGGTTCAATTCCAGACCTGGGGGGCTATCTGTGTGGAGTTTGTATGATCTCTCCATGTTCACTTGAATGTCCTTAGAGTGTTCTGGTTTCCCCCCACAGACCAAAGACTGACAAAAGTCAGTTAACCTACTGGTATAATTTGCTCTGGTGTGTGCAGTGTGGTGGACTGGTGTTCTGTCCAGGGCCTTGTACCCAGTGCTTCCTGGGATAGGTTCCAGGCCACTGTGACACTGAACCAGATATGTGGTTTCTGAAAGAGATATGACTCTCAGCTGGTGGAAGTCTTAATGGACTGACTTCCCAATTTAGTTGCTATAACGCCCTTTGCAGCTGATAGCCATAGACCACTTCAAAGAATTACAGGTAGTGGACAAAAATGGAAACACCTGATCAAATCAGGGACAGCAAGCATATTAAAAGCAAGGGCTTCCACACATCTGTGGGTCACATATTTAAAAAAAAAATAACATCCCAGCGAGATTACGGTCTTGCATAAAAATTCTGGACACGCTGGGTTTCCTTTTGCATGATTGCAAGAGGAGACCTCAGTGACTTTGAAAGAAGGTTTAACTCTGCTATGGTTACCATCAGCCATGTGATTATAATTATACGAATACTATAATTCAATTTATTGCAATTCATATGACAGTGAGATGAATATAATAATTAATTTATATATCTGAGATTTCTAAATGTTTCACAAGATAATGTTATTGTTTAATACATTAAATGTTATCTACAGTCACACTTGTGTGAGGAGCCACTGTTTCACTAGTACATCCACCCAGCTACCCACCTTTTTCTTCAGTTTCTGCGCGTCGTACCGAATCTGTGTGAACTCCCGAAGTCCAAAGGATCCTCCGACAACCAGCAACTGCAACACGACGTTAAAACACTTGAGTTCACTGAAACACGCGGTGTGAGAGCAGATGCATGGGTTGAACAACTAGGAATCGCCACTTCCCACTGACTCCACGTAAAAGCATCAGTCAACCTGTTCTGTGCTCGTCAAAAGGAATATGCCAAATAAATCAATACTGTTGCCAACTACATTACATAGTATAGTTGTCCTTTATAATGGGACACGGTTCTGTGGGTAATATCTGGGACGCGCTCCGCTCTTGTGAGACACTATGTGGCAGTCACAAATTAACCTGACACCAGCAACTTGGACATAATTCTAGACAGATAGATAAGACTTTATTGATCCCGAAGGGAAATTGATGACTGACTGACTTCCCAATTTAGTTGCTATAATGCCCTCTGCAGCTAATAGCCATAGACCACTTAGATGCCTTCACTCTGGACTTTTCTACGAATGTACCAATAAAATGAATGAGTATAAATGCTGCATACTTGCACATACTTTAAAATTATCCTGTATCTTAACACCCAAAGAAACAAATATATGAAATCGCTTTATTTGTTGTATCGGCAAACAGGTGTAACTCACGGTCTGTCCAGTTAAATACCGTAGTCTCCTTCTCACTATAAACAACGTTCAAGGGAACAGCGGAGAATTAAAAGCTGCAAAGTTCGAAAACGTTTTGAATCAAAAAACCGAACTCACCAACATTGGAATGCCAAACCTTGCAGTTTTGCTCTTTTTCAGGGCTTCCCATGAACTCCACATTGTTATTATTTCCTGATGCTGAACCGGTTTCACACCAAACACATTTGATCTTTTTGAGTAGCAACCGTACGATACCTTTCTTTCACCGACCCTGTCGTGGCTAAAAGTATAAAACTGAAGGCTGAAGGACTTTTTAACTTTGAATGAAATTTGTCTGTTTACAAACACTTCCGGTTCATCGCGTAACTTTCACAACATAGATATCCCACAATCCATTCCAAATAACCCCAATTTCCGCTCTCAGCCCAAATGAGCGACTTGCGGCGCCATCTTGCTGCGGTTAAAATGTTCCCCCCAGCATTTACAACTACAGAAAGACGGCTAATTAGAACTTGAATTGCATATTTTCTTATAAATAAAAGTAACTCTCTAGAACAGAGTAACCCGTTGTTGTGAGGTGAATGTAATGAAGTATTACGAATGGATTCCTGTTGTGAGACCTACAGTACGGTCTCATTAGCAAAGGACTAAGGATATCGGACTAAGCTTTTCCTGTGTCAAAACAATGGAAACGCGGTAATCTGTTTTTACATTATTTAAATGAGTCCACAAAAACGTGAAATTTTCTAGTAAAAATACTAGGAGGAATAAAATACTGGGTATCATCTACGATAAACAGAAATAGAATACAAGATTACGTGACACAACATCACATCGCCGCACCAAATAGCTATGACTCAGAGACCAAATTGTCTATGAGAATATCATATTTTTGTTTGGAATTGTTATATGTACTCTTGTTTGTATTGTAATGTTTGTTCTTTTGTTAAACATAAATAAAAATTAAAAAAATAAATAATAATAATAATAAAAATATCTGTCCTGCACAGCTCAAACGTCCGGTTCGCCTATTTTTTAATCACGGAAACTCAACGTTTCGAAAAAAGTTCCGATAATTTAGAAATAATAGATAAGATGTATATACAGGTGAAAATAAAAAAAAGCTTTGAATAGTAAAAAAGAAAAACGTTGTCTGAGAATTTAGAGGATGAAATCTATTCTCAAATCAGAAATTTTAAACTAATTAATGAAGCCAGATTTGTTGTATCTCAAAATGTTCTTAATGGGTACTGCTCTCCAGCTGGTGACGCTATATGACGGTGAAGTGGTCTTTTAAAACTTGTTCAACAAAACTGCGCAATTCGAACATTTAACTGCTTCCACTCTTGGTCCTTGGGACCCACACACCTGCTTTTTTATTCCACCAAATCTTCATTACCTTATTGGAGTATTAACAAGATGCTTGTTTGTTCCAAAGTTTGGAATTTTATTTTATGAAATGTTACAGTTGAGAGGGGAACTATATTATGTTTAAAGAGATGACAACACTCACATAATTCAAAATCAATAAAACAATACTGTCTATTAAGAGTTCAATCATTTAACTGTGAGCTTAACTTAAACAAAACCCAGCAGGCGTGTGGGCCTCCAGGATAGTGTTGCTGTCTAATTATATAGAACACCAAGCAAATAAAGAAACCTTTCAGGACTCTAGGGAAAAGTTAATTAGCACAACAATGAATTATTGTGATGACAAATAAATGTGGCTAAAGTAAACTATTTTTAACTGATTTTAGTGCTAAAAGATCACCTTTCAGTGAGGGCATGGGATAGAATGCTTTGTAACGTTATCAAAATATAAATTTACGGTAATCCCTGTAATTTTACTGAGATGCTGCAGTATGTGATTCATTAAGATGGTGATCTTGTGTGATATAAGACCATTTTCATCCATGGCACTCCTGTAAAAGAATGAAATACTGTACATAGGCTCACCCGGGACCTCACAGCACTCCCATATCCACAGCTAACACTGAACCTTTGGATCAGGGATATCTAATCCTAGTCCTGGAGGGCCCGTGTGTCTGCTGATTCTATAGGTCTCTTCAGTTGAAGAGCTGAAGAGCTGGGAAGAGCTGTTCAATTGGCTCCATTAAGCCAGTCATGAAGTCGTTTAGGTTGTCAAGTGCTGTGTTGGAATGAAAAACAAAAAACACACTGGCCCTCCAGGAGCAGGACTGGACACCCTTGCCATAGATCCTATTGTTTGTTCTTGTGTTTTTGGCAGTTGCAGTAATTGTTTTGAATCTATAACACCATGTATTAGGGTATCAGAATAATAAACTGATTTCAAGGTACAGCTGCTGCCGGAACTTTCCAGGCCTGCAGAGGAGTGGCAGAAAACTGTTAGGAAAGAATGGAATAAAAGCCAGAGGACCCTGCAGTCCTGAAGGAAATGTGTTAGAAGCTCCTACATTGTCATTCACAGGAGGGACGTACTAGCCAGTGAGAACAGTACTTTGCATTAGTGAGGGGCCTGTCCTCCCAGCTGGTGCCACTCTGACCGCTCATTCCATGACAGACTATACACAGCATGGCCAGGCAGGCAAATGATCTTGCCTCTTTATTTAGTCAGGAATAAAATTTAAAACTAATATTCCCAAAGGACAATGGTAAAATCACTTTCATTTCTCTAATTGTCCACTTTATATGATATATAGTAACAAGTAAATCAACATGATGCAGCTAAAACACAGTCTCCGTGGGCTCTGTGAGCAGTAGCAGCCTTTATGGCCAGCAAAAGACACAATGGTCCCTATTAACATCAAAACCCAGTACAAGAAATTCTCTTTACTGTATGACTTATGTAGTAGCTTTTCCCCTTCTCAAGCACTGCATGCATGGTTTTCATTTGATCATATTCTTCAGTTTACTTTTTCCTTAATATTCAAAGTTAAATTTTTAAACCTCAAATCTGAGATGTGGAACCAAGGTGTAGTTAGTGAATTATGCTGTCCTATATTCATGAACCCAGAATTTCTGTTGATACAGTGGCAAGTTCAAGTACATTTTCCTAGTAGTGTATGAGAAGGATAATATGGTGGCAAGACCACATACATTTTCATGTTCACAGATACAGACTGGCATTATGTACCAGTTATGTACCAGTATGTATCATTATTTACCACACCTGAAGAAGGCTCCACCGCCGAAACGTTGTTTTCTTTCTTTCTTCTTTTTTTCAGCATGGAATAAACCTATTACTTGTTCCTTTGCAGCCTACGCATCCTGAAGCAGCTACCCACCTGAATTATGTACCAGTGTTGACCATACAGTTAAGCATCAAGTTTTACCAGAACAGCATTCCAATATCAGGACAAAGTTATTTTACACTGGGACTCTCTGCCTGAAACAGAAATGGTGTGCGATAGCTCTGTAATATATTGTTGAAGTTAGTTGCCCATCAAATCAATTGTGAATCGGGCATACATACCTATACATTTGCCAGCATGTCAAACCACAGGATAGCTAATACTACTGGAGCTCTATTGGGCCACTAAAATATACTACACAACAAGAGCTCTATTTTTACTCCAGATCAATGGTTCAAATATTAAATGAAAGCTCCTATTCATTTTATTAAATGTTCAAACATTAAAAGTCTCCTTTTCAGCATTAAAACAACATAATGCAATAACTGTAACAGAAGGCAATAACTGTGTTATTGCCTCTTAAGGTCTTACCTTCTTTCTTTACCACTACTTTATTAGGTACTATATTTAAAAAAAACATTTTTTCTCACTCCTCCAGCAATTTTTCTGTTTTGAGATTTAATTTAATCTGTTTTTCAAGATTGTGGGTTCTGTAAGCTTACATTTTTCTTTTTTTTACCATCCATTCATTATAAGAAGCAGATTAGCTCGGGATAAGGGTTGTGCAACCCAGAGAATATCCAAGAAGCTCAGGGAGCAAGGCTGTCTACACTCTGCCATCAGAGGGCATCTGCACACAATTTAAAGACACCAATCAAGCTGACCAGCATGTATTTGCTCAGTTCTTTCCAGGAAGGTAAAGAGAAAACCTGAACGAATATAGTGGAACATGCAAACTCCACACAAACAGACATTCCAGCCAGTAATGGGGCAACAGTACAGACCATGTAATTATTTTTTAAAATACAAATATGCTAAAATTTTAAAGAAATATCAATTTATTTGAATTTTTTTACTTTAACCCCACAACATATGCACCTATTTCCCATTTCAGAATTATCATTGTAACACTTCTTATATGTGCTTGACAAGAAGATTATATAAAAGTCATTTTAAGAAAAAAACAGAAACATCTACATTGGATGCCTAGTGTTTTTAATTACTTTGTGTGATTGTAGAGCTCTGTCTCATAGTGGGCTTGTTGACTGATAACACACCAGCCCCCCCCAAATTATTACTTGTTACTTTTAATTCACAGTTATATTTATATAACAGGCGGTGCAGTGGCTCTGTGGCTAAGGATCTGCTCCTGTGGCTGGATGGTTGCCAATTCGACTCCTGTGGCCAGCAGAGAAATTCTACTTTGTTGGGCCCCTGAGCAAGGCCCTTAACCCCAACTGCTCCAGGGGTGCCTTATAAATGGCTGACCCTGCGCTCTGACCCCAGGCTTCTCTCCTCGTGTGTGTGTGTGTCTCATGGAGAGCAAGTTGGAGTATGCAAAAAGACGAATTCCTAATACAAGAAATTGTATATGGCCAATGAAGTGATCTTATCTTATATGAGATTCATAAGCAGTTAGACCAAGAAGAAAATAAAAGCCCACATTAAAAAGTCCTAATAATAGGTTTTCCTCTTCGTGCTTAGTGATAGTGGGCTCTCTGATAGTAGTATTAACTGATCTGTTTAACCATTGGGTATTTTTAGTTTGTGTTTAAACTGGTTTTCCTTTTGCATTCAGGAAAATTTGCTCTGCCCAGCTAGTTTTATTTCTTTCAAATTTTGATTCTCTATAAAGACTCTACCATTTTAATGGCAACAATTCTGAAACAATGTCTGGCACTTAAAAAAAAAAGCCTTCCCCAAAGTTACAAAATCAGTTTCCAGAAGATTCGTTTGGACTTGTACTTTCACCTTTATGGTTGCAAGCACCATCTCATCACACTGGTTAGCAGAAATGGCTGGTGTCCCATCTGGAATGCAGTCACACCATGCCCCCCTACTTGCTACTCACAGTAATAGTCACACTTTGTGATGGGGGATGGCTAGTTACCAGGAAGAGTATGAAGCTGTAATTTTCCAGTATTGTCTTTAAGAGCTTCTGCTTAATAATTTGTTAAGAGCTTTTGGACATTGTCCAGCACTGGCTCAGAGTATTCAGATGAATGCTACAAATACACCACCTAGTGTTTAAAATTTTCAAACAGTTGGTTGCCACATTGTTTTATTGTAAACGTTATAATTAAAAAAAAAAGAATTTATTACACAAAATCTTCTCACGTGTCATCCATTAAAAAATAACAGGATCAATTAGGAAGTCATTTGCAACAAGATTTCAACCTCTGAGTATCACTCATGAGCGATGTGGCTTGTATTCGATTATTCCCTTGTGACATGTCCTATTTTGTGCAGGTTAAACATGAAAAAGCAGCAAGCACAATGTTGGGCAAATTGTTGAGGAACTATCCAGAAGCACATCACGTTTTGGAGAACTGTGGAAAAGACTTCTGCGGTTTCCTAAATGGCTCATTCTGTAAATGCACTTTCAAATCAAGTCAAGCCCCAAGCTCAAGACATGACTGGTTCTGGCTGTGTCTTTAGCTGTCTTTGACCAGGACTGGTCAAGACAAGGACTGCTAAAGTTCAGTAGGCTTGAGTCAGAGAGGGTACAGTATGCTGGCTGCGTTGTACGCTAGTGGCTCTCATGACAACCAGGCAACTCTCCCCTTCAGCAGAGAGAAGAAACTCAACAGCAGACATTGGAAGAATGCATACACAATCAGTCGTGTTCCCCACCCTCTCCCTTAATTAGCGCAAGAGGACACGGCAGCACACCAGGGAAATCAACAGCCCCCAGTTTCAAATTGGAAGGGAAACAAACTGGAAGAAAACACCACAGCTTCCTGTATCCTATAAAAGCATCTTTTGGACTAGACTACCAAAAGCCTGCTTTATTTATAGAGTAATTTCCATCTGCCATTGTCCTGTTTTTATTTTTGTGAGAATAATTCTTGAAATTTCAGTATTACCAGAGTAGAGTGGAAACTGCTACTACTTACAGTATGTAGTAGTATCTGACATGCATGATTGAACAATGTCTTATTCACAACGTCTATCTGCTCCTTGTACCCAGTGTGGACCAATCTTCACAATGTACACATGGCTGAAGTGTTTATTAACAGAATTGCTCTTGAATGAAATAAAATATTTAAAATACATTCTCTGCAGAACCGTTACCATGAGTGACAAAGATGACAATGACTTAAAAGAAAACAAAATAAGCATTACAAAACTTCAAGAGTTTTATTCTTTTGTCCTAGATATTTGGTTTCAAACTGTTATAACCTGCAACAAGGCACTACAAGTACATTCTCACAAATCCTGGCCGTGCTGATGTTCAATTCTTAAAGCTTTCCTCCTGTTCCATTGCTTAGTACACACTCTAAAAAGGATTTCAAAACTCTTCTGTTCAGAACTTTTAATATTTTCCAAATTTCAGCAATGCCAATTCAAAGACTGAGGAATATCTCCAGATCCAGGTATAATGTTAATTATAATAGGTTATTCTTAAGGTAGTGAAGCTAAAAACTCCTGTAACTCCATGGAAGCAGGCAGTTTATTTTGAATTGAACCAGGATGCAACTAAACAAATATTCAAGGTTTTTATACATGTACAGTATAGGTGCATATGTATGCTGTGCTATGACCTTGTTGTGAACTGAATTAATGGCAGTTCCACTGGTAACATATTACAAACAAGCTCCAACTCTTCCCTGACCTCCTCACACCTCTCATTCAGCAAATGGAACATTTTCTCTTGATACTGCCTTTCTACCCAGCCATCAGCCAGAAAGCTCTGGGCTCAGGATATTCAAATTGAGTTTATATTGAGAAACCGCTCACAAATTAACCTGACTGCATTCTCTACCATTCCACCAGCAACCAAGAAAATTAGCAGCTAGTGGTACAATACATTTATATCTGAGGTATTCATACTTTGCCGGAAATTAGACCCCTTTTCGATAAATCGTTTTCAACAAGGACCTCTCAGTTTAAACACAGTATAACAGAGGTGTATAACTGCCATGCATTTTCCCTTGTTTTAGGTAAGCCCTGGAAAGTCTGAGGACTTCCTGGGGGTCTCCAGACCACTGACTGTGGCTCTACAGGAGCAGGGCTGGAGTACAGTACTCTTATCAGTACTGTAGTACAATATCTATCAGAAGTTTAATATCCTTGCGATCACATGTGATGATTAATTTAATTTGAACTTGAAAAGCCTCAATTTGTAGTCAATTTAAGACTGAAAAGGGCAAGGTTAATTTTTAGCCAAGCTTTCTTGTGTAGAACCTCCCCCGGGAGAAGTTGTGTGAAAAATTGCCAGTCTATTCTACATCCAGCTTACACAGAGGGAAACACTTTGCATGGTGGGCACGGATAAAAAAAAATAACACCAGTGGGTGCAATTTTTTTCTTTATTTTTTTCTTTAAATCAGGTGGAGAAAAATACCTTTTTTTGCTTTGTATAATAAAATATGTTAATTTTATTTTTTATGAAGAAAAAAGAAACAAACTCCCCCTTCTCTCTCTCTGTAAACAGAGCTGCAGTGTGGCAAGCCAGTAACAACACAGACAGTCGGACGGGGAGGGGGGAGATCAGCGCAGGGGCAGGGGGGGTTCCAGGCAGGTGGCGGGGGGGAGGAGGGGGATTGTTGGTTGAGGCGGTGGAAGAGGCTGGCTGCGTACAAAAAAAAAACGTGCTGGCAGGCGGTGATGAAAGGTTCAAAGGTCACTTTCGCCGTAAAGCGCGGTAGAGAAGGACATGTAGTCGAGGGCACCGGGCACGGCGTCGGGCCCAGTGTAGGGCGCCATGCGGGCGATGCAGTACTCGGCCTGGTCCGGGGGCAGCTCCCGTCGCAGCTCATCTGCCAGGATGTAGTTCTGAAAGACAGTACAGGAGAGCGTTTGACAGCATCCCACTGATGGCAAAGGAGAAAGCTCTGGGCTATGGAGTCCCACTGTCTGACAAGGAGAAAGCACTGGGCTGTGGCGTCCCACTGTCCGACAAGGAGAAAGCACTGGGCTGTGGCGTCCCACTACCTGTCAAGGAGAAAGCACTGGGCTGTGGCGTCCCACTGTCCCAAAAGGGTGAGGGTCAAGCAGGAAATCTTCATTTCCGTCATTTAATTCAAGTCTTCATTTTATTAGTCCTAATTATAGCCCTGACTATCTATATTTACAGGCATTACTGAAATGTATATTTAAAAGCATATAATTCAAATTGAGGGATATGTTGTATAAGGTACTAGTAAGCCTCATTAAGTACATCGTGTACAAATATGTAGCTGTTCTTATGTTTTTTTTAACCTGGATTGAGAATTCATTTTTATAATAAATCACCCTGAGAAGTTTGCATTAAAGGGACTACTTAGGAGCAATATTACCATGCTGGTGTAATGTCTCTCATTTTATCATTAACATACACCAGAAGCAAAACCACAGAAAGACCCAGACAGCCAGCCCTCAGGGCAGCAGGAGCCTAAACCTGCACTGACACCTCAGCACCCCAACTCGTCTGATGAGATCAACCTTTCCTCAGACCCCAAATAAAGCTCATTTTGGATTAGCTGATCTTGGACTATGGATTTTATCTAACCATACATTAAATAAACTAGCTATAATAACATTTACTCATGCAGCAAAACTTGATTTCTGTTCTTTGCAGGAGTCTTATCCTCAACATCTTTTATCAAAAGAATTATTCAAAACTGTATATCTGCTTACTGTGTACCTCTTTCTCTTGTAAGCTTCAAGCTAATTTTTCCCCTCTTCCATAACTCTGAAAACCCCTGCAAAAATGCGTTTAACACCAGAAGAACCTTAGGATATTTTCTCTTTCCTGTGGACTAATATTTAACTCCCAGAAAACCCTGACTTAGTTACAGTGCATGATTTTGGCTGTAGTAGTTCAGGTGGGTAGCTGCGTCAGCATGCGTAGGCTGCAAGGGAACAAGTAATAGGTTTATTCCATGCTGAAAAAAAGAAGAAAGAAAACACGTTTTGGCTGTGGAGTCTTCTTCAGGTGTGCAACCAATAGGTCTTGCTCACACCTGAAGAAGGCTCCACGGCCAAAACGTTGCGTTTTCTTTCTTCTTTTTTTCAGCATGGAATAAACCTATTACTTGTTCCTATGATCCTGGCTGTACTTTATTACAGATGGAAATAAAGAAAGAGGTAAAAGAAAGATGGTTGTGCTTTCCTGACCTCTGGATATGCACCGTCTAGCCCTTGGCTCTTTGACCTCGGTGTACCCTGTCCACTCTGACACACGTTCTCCACGTACCTTGTCTCCCGCCAACACCTTGAACGATGCCATGACCTGGTCAGCTGTGTCGGTGTCGGCCGTCTCCCGGGACATGAAGTCAATGAAGGCCTGGAAGGTGATGACCCCAAGCCGGTTGGGGTCGACGATGCTCATGATGCGGGCAAACTCAGCCTCGCCCTGCAAAGGACATCACTGCTTTTAGCCACACAGCCCTTAGTGGTGTGATCCAACTATTCCTGAAAGCTACACACCTAACCCCTGCCCACACTTGCCCTGCCTCTTCCAGGCCACGACAAATCCTCATTAAAATTTCCACTTCAAACCAAAGATCTAGCAGAAACGTCAGTTGTGAAAGTACTCTCTCAACGCTGGAGTAAACCAAACCCCCAGTTTTCGTTACTGCCCGATTGTTGTTCTCCACTCATCCTCCGACAGCTGCATTCCGAGCTCTGTAAATCTTCAAAGCGCTAAGAGTCATTTGGAAGGCGTTATCTACGATTGTTCTGAGTTGTGCCTCCAATAGTGTTCTTTTAAGAAAAGTTTTTTAAAAATTACTGCACGCTGATTTTAGGTGAGCGAGACCTGCATCGTACCAGGTTAGCCTTTCCAAGATTCTACATTGTGTTCAATTTATTGTGAAATGCTTATGTATTAAAAGCCATTCAAAGGTGTGTTGGCATCCTGATTTCAGTCAGTCCCTGTGCTGTGGAACAGTGCAGGATAAATTCCTGTGAGAAAAAAAAATTCCAAGCTCACTTCGCACCATATACTTTATAGATACAAATGTTTGATAGATGCACCTGAGGTTTACAAGCCAAGGTTTACTTGGCAATTCTAATGCCCAGCTGAGTCTCACAGCTCTGAGGCAGTGTAATCACATTACACAAGCTATTGACCCAAATTCGATAACACAGGGCATTTGAACGCGGAAATTAACAAGCACAAACTTGAATATTTGAAGCCAATTAATTTCGCCTGTTCTCCTGATATTGTATTGTTTCCTCATTCTGTTGGTTTTAGAACGTCATGCCGATGATGCAAAAGGTCCTTTATTGAAATTCTAATGAACAAAATACCATTAGAATCAAATGCTGATCAACCCCTATGGTCTCTAAATGCAAAGTGGGCGTAAAAGATCTAGGCAACTGCAACCAATAGGTCTTTCCATCAAGATCGTATTTCCAGATTTTCAAGCCAGAATAAAATGCACTGAAAAAGGAATTGTCTGTAAGGAGACAACACCATTGTTAATGCATCAAATCAGCATTCCAACACAGTTACATGATCTCTCTTGTGCACTGATTTATTCTGCTTAGGGCACTTTACTAAAATGCCCATTTCCCCCCCAAAGCTTGTATTTGTTTTTATTTCAGTCTTCCTTAATCTGTCTCACATCATCTCACCAGCCTCATATATATGCAGCATACAAAGAACCAGCTGCTCCGACAGATGGTTTAGCTGTTCTGGGGTATTCGGAAACTTGGGAGAGCATTCTGATGGTTACACCATTTACTGATCCATGAATCAAAGTAAAGGAAATATGAACAAAAGCTTGCACAAGTGGAACACAACCCACTTAACCCTTTAACTGCTAAAGTAGCATTTGGAGACCCATGAAAGATGCAGATTCCAGTTGCTTGCACTTCGCAGAGTGAAGGAGTGATTGCATTGCAGTTCCTCTCTCGTAAATGGACAACACCTCAGGGAAGAAGAGTCTCAATAGTGACTGACACATAGGTAATGCTATATCTGCATTCTTCCTTGATAGCTCTAGTTTCAGAAGGAGTCGTGGACGAGGGGCTTCAGAATGAGCAGCAACTTTACCAGGTTGTAACCCATGGAGATGAGGCAGGTGCGGAAATCTTCGGCATCCATTATTCCCGTTCTCTTCTACAGAGGTGGTAGGAGGGGGATGACAAACCAGACACAACAAAGGAAGGAGGAGGGGGTTGTGTGGACAGAGGGTTGAGACATCAAAGAGCGCAATAGATGTGGGGCACGTTTATAGAAAAGCAAGAGAAAGTGCCCGGAGTGTGGGGAAAAAAACAACAGATTTGAAGGAGAAGAGAAAACAAAATCATCAGAAAGGTTAAAGAATGTGAAGAAGCAGAGGGGGGAAACAGCCGAAATTTGAAGAAGAGGATATCGATAGTGAGAGAGAAATCAAGACGGGGAAGCAGGGAAAGTTAAGTGGATGAATGGCAAGTTTTGAAAAAAAACAAGGAGAGAACAAAAGGGAATTGGGGACCACAAAAAAACAAAAAAAAACAAAACAAAACAGAGAGGTAGTTAAATAAGGAGGCCGCTCGGGGTGGGAGGAGGGTTTTGTAGGGTACCTGTGCATCGTTGGCGATATCGAAGCCCAGGCTGATCAGGCAGGCCTTGAACTCCTCAGCGCCCAGCGTCCCGGAGTGGTCCTGGGCAGCCAGAGCGTCGGGCAGCAGGGTGTGCGCCAGTGCGGGGGGGCGTCGAGTCGCAGGGCATGCACATGGGGCACGGTGAGGGTGAGGAAGTGCGTCATGCAAGTTGAGGAGGAGGAGGAGGGGGAGGAGGAGGGGGAGGGGGAGGGGGCAGGGACATGCACCAGAGACAGAGACAACAAAAACAAAGTGCACACACATTAGACCTTGCAGTGGACATTCACAGCAGCTCCACAGGAGGCTCAACTAAATTACACATGAATTAATGTGCATTAATGCGGTGGCGGGCAGACGAACCGTCGTGTGAGGTTAATATGTACTTGTGCCGCAGATTCAGCAGAGAAGGGAAACCTCAGGCTCAGGTCAGAGGAAAATGGACAAAACTGCATTCAAGATGCACCTCGATTCAAGATATTAATTTCTGCCTGACTGTAAGGTGAAAAGCCAGTTCAAATCCTTTTATGTTAAGAAATCAGGCAGATAAGAGCAGCAGACCCGTGGCTGCGACTAGATTAGCTGACAGGATGAATTTTGCGATACTCTCATACAGCTGGACATAAGAACATGTATTCTGTGATTGGTGTTCAAACTCCTATATCATATACTGTACATTCTGTAGTTACATAGATTTTGTGTCCGTCTTGACATTTATGGTCACAGATGAAGCTGAACAGGGTTATACCAGGACTATATAAATGACTGTACCTAGAGCACAGCAGGAGAAGATACCTCTGTAATTGTTCGTTTTTGCTCTCTGGAAAGAACCTCCATAAGAATAAATTAATTTCAGAACTTGAGTGAGCTAAGCTGTCTTCAAGCTCAAAATGGCCATCCAGCCTGTAAGTTTAAACCTGAATATTTATTTTCTGGTTTTCATTTGTCTTTATATTTTTTCCTAAAATACTCTGCTGTAAATGGCAGTTCTGAAGGATGTACTGTAGGTAAATGTGCTTAATCTCAAAAAGAAAAATGAACAGGGTGTGAGATCATCAGAACATCTAGTCTGGCTGGCATTGTAAGCAAGTGCCAGTACAGGACTTCTGCAAGCCCGTGGACACTAGAGCAGTACTGATGCCCAGATCGCTCTGTTCTGCTGACAGCTCTGCTGTTGCTCTGGATGGTAATCCTCCAGAATCTTCCACAACGGCCACCTAGAACTTGCTAAAATTATAAAGTTTATAATGCTTTTACAAAGAGACATGGTTACTCTCTGCTCAAAATATGAGGAATCCTACATTGTGAGTGCTGAGAATGGCTGGAACAAGACGCGAGAAGATTTATTCCTCCAGATTTGGAAATATTTGCTGTCCAGTTTCAGTCAAAACTTCCAGGGAGATGACCTCCACTTGAGGTGGTAATGATTGCAATGGCTGGTGGGACTGAAACACAGGTGTCATCGGTTTTTCCATGTTTTGAACAGGAGTGAAATCTGGTTTTGGAAATCTTCCCACCACAGGAAGACACTATTTAATTTCACGTGGGGTCCCTAATATTTTTGCCCATGGCTGTTTAGGTATGTAGCCTTTTCAATTTAACCAATTATCCTGAAATTTAAGTTTAAGATCTCTTTTGTCAGACCAAATCATACAGCCTTTGAGAAATATATGGCCTGCTGCTCTTTTTTTCCCCGCTATGGATTTAATTTAATTGGTGTTTTAAATAAGGTTTAAAAGAATCTTGTAGCTTTTACTAAACAGATCCTTATTTACATATATAAGCCTGTAAGAAATTATCTGACCTTCATCAGACATAAACAAAACCAGGACTAGAATTAGAATCCTGAGGTTTGCCTTTCCTGTTGAATTGCTGGATTAGTGTCACCCTCTAATAAGTCATGGTGCAATAAAGAAAGCATTTTATTTTAACATTAAACCACCCTTACACAGCACTTAGGGGGGCTTCAGAACATAAACATTTAAATTATTCTCAAAAAAGTACCGACAACTATTCATGCTTGTAAAAAACACCTACTACTACTACAATTAAATAGTAAATTTCTAGACTGAAGTAGACTCATTCCAAGAACCAAATATGACTGAAGCTTGAAGCCTGTTGTTGTAGCAGTGCACTAATAAACATTTATAAACAGGGCAATTCCAACTTACACTCAAAAACAATCACAATCCCAAGCAGAGAGGTCTGAATCAAAACAGGGACATCAAAAAGAAAGTTCCAGGTCGCTAGGCTTCCAGCTCTCCCTTGTGCTACACACAGGTAAAACCAAACTCCTGCACACTGCCCATATCAACTCACCGAAACTAGCTCAATCTCCTCTTCGACACATCTAAACACGCAGAAAGAACACACAGACATGTAGGGCAGGCGCTACCATACCATAATTTCACTTAAATAAAATAAGTTAATCATAGAATTTGCTGGCAAACGAGATTCATTGCACAGGAAAGGCCATACCATACCAAACCAGGACAGGAATATCATTATGAATGGAATTAGAATGAAAACAAGTGCACTGAGCTCTCTGCCTTCCAGAAGAGATTGCCTTACATACAGTAAGGTCTGTCATGCAGATCAATGCCTTGTATCCACAAAACCTACAAAATCAAACTCTCTCATAAGTAAGAGTGTCTTATCTTGGTGAGGGAAAAAAATTACCAGTGCTGGATTCAAAATTGTAATGAATTACTCGGTCTGTGTCAACAAGTGTCATATCATTTTCTAAGCAATATCTACCATCATGTTGGTCACAGCTTGAATAATGAAGGTTACAATTATCTTTAACAGGGAATAAACTGCTTAATCCCTTCAACACAGCCCTACACACACACACACTCACTCCCTTTTCACAGAGAACCCAGCCACCCCCTGCCCCACCCCCGGCCCTGGACTCACCCTGTCGAAGTGGTTGAAGGAGGCCCTGAACTCGTTCATCTGGTCCTGGCTGATGCCCTTGGCGTCGCGCGTGAGGATCTGGTTCTCGATCTCGTTGATGGTGCGAGCGATGGTGGTCAGGAGCTGCTCCCAGCCCACACGGATGTGCTGATGGGAAAGAGACGGAGCACAAGGGCTCAGCAGTGGGGGAAAATCCTGCATTTCACCGCAGTTTGTGACATCAAGATTACAAAAGAGAGTAGGCAATTTGGCTCATCGAGCCTGTGTGGTAGTTATTAGTTAACTGATCCAAGGATCTCATCCAGCTGTTTCTTAAAAGAAACGAGGGTATCAGCTACAACCACAAAGCTGGGTAGTTTGTTCATACTCCCACAACCCTTTGGGAAAACAAGTGCCTTCTGTTCTCACTTTAAAATAATTTTCACATAGTTACCACTTGTGTCCTCTGCTTTGTGTTTCATCTTTTATTTTGACAAAGTCCATTGACTTTGCCTTCCCTTTGAGGATTCTGAGTACTTTATTTAGCTCCCTTCACTGTCTTCTCTGTTCAGCATTAAACAGCTTCAATTACTTCAGCCTGTCAGTGTAGGATATATGTATACTGTATGTATATATCCTTCTTACCTATTTCATGTTCATACATGTTTAACTAGAAGCTGATATAAAGGCAAAATGAATATGTACATATTTGTATGTGTATTTAGCCAAGTCCCCAAAGTTGTGTGTCTGCATTTAGGTCTCTAGAATTTCCCTATAAATAAGACAGCATAATGGCACATATCACTCTTTTATGTGTCCATATGTGTGTCTATATATTCAGTTATTTGTCTGAAGGTAAAGGCACAAAGGTGTGTGCAAGTATGTGTTGGCTTTTAGGCATCTTATCTCTGCAAAGCGGACAGTATAAATCATTGGATTGCACTTGTAGTGCATTATAATGTACTCTGGTGGTTTTTAATATGTTAAAATTAGCCGTATAGAATGGATTTATAGTAACATTCATGCACAGCTTAAATCATTTTTGTGTAAATTAAATCCCGAGGTACACAATTGCCTGGTGGTTTCATCTGCAGCTTTGGAGAATTAATGGAATGTGGCTCAAGTGCTCTCAGATTGCCATGTTATAGGAAATGGGTTGGTGTTGAGATACAAGTTGTGAGAATCCATGAAAAGAGCTAGACATCTTTCTTACCTCCATGGTGTAATTGGTGTGCTTGTTGTCAAAAATGAGGGCTTCCTGAATGAGCTGGTGGTCTCCTTCCAGCTGGTCAATCTTTGGCTTGTAGTTGATGATGCTCTTCTCGTACTGGCGCAGGTGGTTGAGCTGGTCCTCCAGTGTACCATGCATCTCGATGGAAATGCGCCCAATCTCCTACATGGAACAAGACATTGGCTGTCAAAACCCTTAGCAGCCATGCTCAGGAAACCTATACTATCTCAATTCCATTTCCCTTAATCTAGAAGGAAAATAAATAAAGATGTATATCGTACACAGTTTTATATGTTCAGTCGTGTCCTGTATTCTCTCTCAAATTTCAGTTTTAGTTTGGCATACCTGGGTCTCTATTTTGTCATATGTCTCCCATTGGATGTCTCATAGAAGGGGGATCAATGCCTGTATCCGCCCAATGGGGGAATGTGCAATCCTACATTTCACTACAGGCGTCCAGGAAGGAGCAATCAGGCTCACCTCCATCTTGGTCTGGATCCATGGCCCAATGACGTTGGCCTGGTTGGCGAACTGTTTCCGCAGACGTTCGTTATTCTGCTGCCGGGTGTGCTCTTCTATCAGAGCCTGATCCCTCTGAGGTACCAGCTGTCGGACCTGTCAGGGCAGAAGCAGGGGTAAGGGAATTGGGCATAGATACACATGTGTACACAGGAACAAACACATACAGTACTGAATTGCAGAGAGCCAGTTAAAACTACAAAGGGGTAGGCAAGGTTAATATTGATTTGGCTCACAAGCCACTGATACAATTCCAGTAATACACAGGCACATGCAGGCCTAGGACGCTGCAGTACCTTGTCCCACTTGGTGTTGATCTCCTGGGGGTTGATTGTGGTGTAGGGGTTGGTGCCAGCCATGTTGACATGGTAGGTCTGGACAATCTTGCTGACCTCGTTGTGGATGCCCAGAATGGCCTGACGCTCCTTGTCTGCCTCAGGCAGTGTGGCCTTGAACTGGTCATGAGCTGTGCTGAGCCCCTGAAACCAACACCAAACTCACGTAAATTCCATCCTTGACATACGCTCTGTGCTTTCCTTGGTTGGGGAGAGATCCCCTTTCTAACTCACCTGGATCTCCTCAATGGTGTGGACAATGAAAGTGTCCTGCAGATCCTCCATCGCCCCTTCCATCCAGTTGTTGAATGGCGCCGCCCTTTTGGCAAACTCCAGGTACAGCTGGTCAATGGTCTCCAGCAGCTTCTCGGTTCTCTACAAAAGTGAAATATGTCAGAAGGGCAGAATCTGCTTTTTTTTTCTCTACATCAACTTCTTCGATAGTGTGGGCAAAGAAAACATTCTGCAGGCTCTCCACCTTATTCAAGAAAACCACTGTATCTGGAGGGAAGCTTAAGGCAGCCACAGCCATCTCCAAAAAACTTGCCAAGTACCCTAAGAATTTAGGATATGAACTCATGCGTCAGATAATACAGTGACTGGGGAAAAAGGTAGATAGTTTTAAAATGGCCTCACCTGCAAGGCCTCACTGCGCTTCTGGGTGAGAGACCCCAGAGAGTCCCACTGGTCACAGATGCGCTGACAGCGGGCATTGACGCTGGGAGAGTCATAATAGTCCAGCTCACTACAGAAAGAAACATTTTAGGATAAACAATCAGCTAAGCAAGACAAAAGCAATCCCAGCACAATATACCACATCAATCATTGCTGCATCAGGAACAACCACAGGAAAGCAGTTTCTTAAAGCACTCTGTTTAAATGAAAATACCTTTAGGTCTGGAAGTAATAAAATAACATGCTGCTGAAATTTGCTAAGGGTTGAGAAAACAAAAGGGTTTATCAACAATGAAATGATAGGTTAAAAAAAATGAAAGGTATGACCACAGAGGTATCCAGCTCTTACTTGAGCTCCTGTGCAATGGCAGCTATCTGCTCGACTCTGTCCTGGTGAGCAGCCAGGTCACTTTCGAAAGCTTCATGTTTCTTAAGCAAGGCTTTTATCTCGGACAGGGAGGCAGTCTCATAATCCTTCTGCTGCAGCATGTCCTCCTTGCCTGCAGAGGGAGCCAGATCACACAGCTGTTAGGTCTATAGCCTTGAAACTCAGTATTCTCATTCTCCAATAATGCAGGTGTTGCAATACGAATGTTTGCATTATAATATTCTGAAAAGGAAACTTGGTTTACTGCAAAAACTCCCCTCAATTTTCTGTAATCCGAGCTGCTGCTTTTGAATGTGTACAAATATTTCAAGAAGGCAGACAGAAATCACTAGGCCCTGGTCACCTTTAACACCCCCTTCAGGAATAACTTGAGTTACAACACTGCTTAGCTAAAAAGGGTACTACTGTGAAACACTTTGGAAAGTAATGTTAATATGCAAAGCACAAATGTAAATGTAACTTGCAAGCATACTTTAGGGCCACACTTATAAAGCCAACCTCTTCATCGCAGTTTGCAAAAGGAGAAGGAGCTCTTTGTAATGGGAATTCAATGTGAAACATTTAGATTCTCCTAAATTTGCATCCTGGATGACTGATCAACACACTTCATAACCTCACCGTTCTTATCATGAAGAAGCCTGTGCCAGCTTTATGTGGTAGCATGATACATGAAGTTTTGAATGGTCGATTAAAATGAAGAATTTCATGAGTGAGATCTCTGTCGGTGCAGTTAACTCTTGCGCACACACAGCACACATTCATTGATGAACAAGCTGTACCTTCGGTCCAGGCCTCGTGGATGGTCGCTTTCTGCCTGAACTTCTCAGCCAGGTGATCGAGTCTCTCCAGCCTGCGGATTTCGTTGAGCAGCCACTCCTCATAGCCCTTCTCCGCCTGCTCCAGCCCTCCCCAGGCGTTATTAATGTCCTGGCAAGGAAACCAAAGCAGTTGGTGCCGTGCTTCTCCCAGAGGGTCACCTGTGTGGGTTTGAGGGAGAGCATACTCACAGACACCATGCGGCCTTCAGAGGGCATGAAGGCGGGTCTGTTGCTGAGGCGCAGCTTGGTCTGCAGGGTGTTGAAGTTGATCTCCAGCTGGCACTTTTCCTGGACCTTGGGGGGCTTGTGGAGCCTCCTGTAGTCCCGGAAGTCCTCCAGCTTCTGTTGCATGGCTTGCATCGTGTTCTCCGGGGCTCGGTTCTCCAGCCACGGGATGGTGCGTCTGATCCACTCGAGCAGCTGAGGAATTTTCGGGAGGGGGTGGGTTGACCATGTTCACAAGGGAAGACATGACAAAGTGTGCCAGAGTTAGCATGAGAAAGAGGGCAGAGGCTGTGTGTGAGAGACGCAGGAGAGACAGAAATGTAACAGTGTAGTTGGGGAGAAAGGGACTGTGGGATAACCAACATCAGGGTACTGCAGAGCCAGGGTGTCTGCAGGTGTTCATCCCAACTTGGTTCTTCAGCTCCATCACCTGGTTATCAACTTAATGTAAACAGCTTTTCCCAGCTCCAAAATAGGTGTACGTTTTGCACTACAGTTCTGGATCTTGAACTTTTTAGGAAGGTCTCTTCATGACTCTTGCTAAACCAAAGTTTAGGGCCAGGGTGATCAATCCTGGTACTGGAGGCTCCAGGGTGTCACAGTTTCATTCCAGCTGAGCTCTTAACAACCTAAAGAAGCTCATGATTGGATTAATACTTAATAGGACCAACTGAACTTCTCACAGCTCATCAGCTCCTGGTGCTTTGGGGAGATCCAGAAAACCTGCAGACACACTGGCTCTCCAAGACCTGGACTGTTCACTAGAATAAAGACTAGCACATCTGACTTTTCTGACGGAGGAAGAGTCAGAGAAAACCAGATGGAACACGAAGAAGGAAAGAGGGCAGGTGGTTGCCCTTCAGGAGAGAGACAGTAAGACTACTTCACTCCTGGAAACAAGTTGTGTAAAGAGTAGTACTCTGAGGCAAAAGCGCAAAGTAAATGCTGAGAAAATGTTTCTAAATGCAGCTGACATCAGCATACATTCACAGAGGTAAAGGCAGAGAAGACGGATGCAGAATTAATTGAATGCAGGGTGATGAATTGTTGAAGACTGTCCACTCACATCGCTGGCCAGCTTCTCATAGTCCTCCATCAGCTGCTCGTTCTCCTGGTTGACTGCCAGCACCTTGCAGATCCGATTGGCTGCTGTCTCGGCCTGGGGGACAGAGGCAGAAGGATTAGATGGTCAAGCAAGGCTTGTATCAAGTCTGATTAGCCAGTCAATTCCAGTCTTTTTTTTTTTAATATGTCATTTTACTTTGGCTTCCGATTCCGAATAACCCATAATTATTTCTTTAAACAAGGGATATCCCTCAAGAGAGAGATGAAAGTTGCATATTTCCAAAGTATTGCCGAGGACAAGGATTTTGTGCTTCTGTCCCTAGAGATACAGTAAATATGGGGCACCTTGCTTTTGGCTTCTATGTCTTTTCTTTAAAAAAACAGCTCTTTCTGAAAGGACAAAGAATAGGGTGATTTTGTAATAGTAAACATTCAATGACCAACTGTTCTTTTCTTCATTTTTAGCCATAGGAAAAGCAAGTGATTTCCTTTAGTAGCAGCAGTAACACATCTGTAACTTAACAACCTTTATACTTTCATGAAATAATAATAATAAAAACAAGTGTATCTACAGATAGAATCACAATTTTTTCCAACAAATGGGCAAATACTGATAGAAAGACCAAGATTTGTAAAATCTGTCAAACTTGATCACACAGGTGCGGTCAACATGTACAGTGGATATAAAAAGTCCACACACCCTTATTGAAATGGCAAGCTTTTGTGATGTAATGCCAGAAATCAAGATAAATCATGTCAGACATTTTTCCATCTTTAATGTGACCTTGCAACCAACAGAATTCAACAGAAAAACAAATAATTACTAGGAAAATTAATTGAAATTAAAAAACCTACAACACCCTGGTTGCATAAGTGTGCACTCCCCCCGCCCCAACTAATACTTTGTGGAAACACCTTTTGCATTTATTACAGCAGTAAGTCTTTGTGAATAAGTCTCCATCAACTTTGCACACCTGGACTTTGCAATTGTATCCCTTTTTGTTGCAAAAAAGTTAAAGCTCCTTCAAATTGCCAGGGGGTCTCCTGTGCACAGCCCTCTTTAGGTCATTCCACAGCTTTTCTATGGGATTGAGGTCTGGGCTCTGACTGGGCCATTCCAAGACACTGATCTTCCTTTTCTGTAACCATTCCTTGGTTGAGTTGGATTTGTGCTTTGGGTAGTTGGAAGGTGAAATTCCTCTTCATCTTCAGCTTTCTGACAGAGGCCAGCAGGTTTTGTGCCAAAATATCTTGATATTTGGAGCTAGTCATTAT
Source organism: Atractosteus spatula (assembly GCF_055471065.1). Classification (NCBI taxonomy): domain Eukaryota; kingdom Metazoa; phylum Chordata; class Actinopteri; order Semionotiformes; family Lepisosteidae; genus Atractosteus; species Atractosteus spatula. Next base: position 24,288,516 of record NC_142714.1, read on the forward strand.
CCAATCTATCTTGACTAGAGCCCCCATCCCAGCTGAAGAGAAGCAGCCCCAAAGCATAGTGGTGGAAGCACCTTCACAGTAGGTATGGTGTTCTTTGGATGATGAGCTGTGCTGTCTTTGCACCAAACAGATCTTTTAGAATTAAGGCCAAAAAGTTCACCCTGTGTCCCATCAGATCATAAGATATTTTCCCACATGTTTTAGGCTGACAATGTATTTTCCTGCAAACTTTAGATGGGTTTGGATGTTCTTTTTTGTGAGAAATGGCTTCCGTCTTGCTACCCTACCCCATAGCCCAGACATGTGTAGAATACGGGAGATTGTTGTCACATGCAAGGAGTGACCAATACCTGCCAGAAATTCCTGCAGCTCCTTTAATGTTGCTGTAGGCCACTTGTTAGCCTCCCTGATACGTTTTCTCCTTGTCCTGTCATCAACTTTGGAGGGTTGTCCTGATCTTGTCAATGTCCCTGTGGTGCCACATTTTCTCCACTTATTGATAGTCTTCACAGTTCTCCTTGGTACATCCAATGCCTTTGATATTCTTTTATACCCCTCTCCTGATCGGTACCTTTCAACAATAAGATCCCGTAGATGTTTTGTCAGCTCCCTGAGGACCATGGCTATCCCAGTCGGATGCAACCAGGCAAGTTTCAAGGAAATCCTACACGAACAGCTGATTTTTATTTGGGGTTAATCAGAAATCACTTTCATTGACGGCAGGTGTATGCTACTTACCTTTGGACACAATTTTGAATGTGATTGGTTAACTCTGAACACAGCTACAGCCCCCATTATAAAAGGGTGTGCACACTTATGCAACCAGGGTGTTGTAGGTTTTTTTTAATTTTAATTATTTTTCCTAATAATTTTGTTGGTTGCAAGGTCACATTAAAGATGGAAAAATGTCTGACATGATTTGTCTTGATTTCTGGCTTTACATAATAAAAACCTGCAATTTTAATAAGGGTGTGTAGACGCTTTATATCCACTGTAACTAATGGTCTAAACATTTCCATGAACTGCTATACTGATCTAGCAAACCTTTGTGTTTTATGTAGGGATCTGTAAAATTAATTCTGTTTTATGAGGTACAAATGTACACAGGTTCTCAGCATTTGTTTTCAGGGCTGCACCTCGGCATTTTCTAGGTGAGCCACACAAAACATCTGTTTTGTTTTCAGAAACAACTCTCTCCTTCCCTGAAATCTGAGTCTCACAGAGAAAGTTTATGCTCTAAACCTACAGATTACATACAGGATATGGCTGTTTGGTACAATGCACCATAGCAACTTTTAAACTCAACCTGACTAAGAACAGTCTGATTACATTTTCAAAACAACGTTCTAATCTAATGCTAAAAAACTTTCAAATGTTCTAATCTAATGCTAAAACTGTAAGGAACTGTTTTGCATACATCTTAAACTGGTATGAAAGACAGTGGCTAACAGTGCCGTTTCCCTTTAACTAAGGTCTATGCTTTTTGAAAAATCCTTGAAGCTAAGCATAACTTAAGGGGACACCGAAGACAATAAATCTTGGGGTATTCAGTTTGAACTTCATATTGTGGATTTTGGAGATATTTGATAAGATAAAGCTTTTAGAGCACAAATTACTTAACTTTGATTTTTTGATTAAAGAAGCCTGAAGTAAAGTCTAGTTAAAGGTCAAATTAAGTTCTAGCAGTTCTAAGACAGAGAAACATTTAAATTATAAACTTGCCTTCAGCCAGCACAGAAGGCACGAAGGGGAAAAAAAAGATGAAAACTGAAGAGAGGGTAGGTTACAGAAGGTTGCAGAGCCCAGAACTTTTAGAAGATGGAAAATGTTAGTTAACAGCTGCTCCAATGAGCAAATTCATACAGGCAACAGCTGCATTACATTGTATCTGCCAAATTTTGGTTTTACTTTCGTAACTTTTGAGTAGTGTCTTTCAAGGCTTTTCTCTGAGATAGAAATGCACAGCACACAGAGACTATAAAAGTGTTTTCCGGTAACAAGAAAATACATGTTCAGATCGATGGACTTTTATTCAGGGATTAAACAAAACAATTTACCCAAGATCCATGGAATTAGAACACAAACTCTTCCTTGCTTCTGCCAATACTCAATTCATTTCAGAATAGTTCCATTTTTCTATTTCTACTGCAGTGCATTTACTTACAACAAGTAGCTATTATCCTTTCCATCATTGTCACATGTTAAACTGCAGCTCATATCTAAATTGTACACTTCTGTAGTATTAATTCAACCAAATGAATTTGACACTAGAAATGTGACTATTCAAATGTGACCATATGAGCAGACTGCTTTTGGGCGCTACCTAGCTAAATTGTATCACTTCGACATGAAAAAGGACTAAAAAAAAAAAGAGATGAGGATACACTCCAAAAGGATTCCACTGCCCTGGCACTGCTGGCAAGAGTAATTTTCTGAAAACTTTGATATTTGCATTAACAGATGTTTATCGGATACTTGACATCCCCATAAAAGATCAATAATGTGAAGTTCTCAAATACATGACTACTTAGGTACAACAGGCAACAGGGATTTAATCAATATTAAAATATGTTTCTGGATCAAACTAAATCAGTCACCTTTTACTTGTTGGGTGAAACCAACCTTCACAAACTTTTCTGGATTGGAATTAAGTTCCAGGTCATTAACATCAATTACATTCTTTGATAACCTGAACTCACACAATAAAAACAGTAAAGGTACTGTATGCAGCAAATGTATCGAGCACAACAGCTGTAGCTGACAGACATCTCTACCAAACAAATAGTGCAGAGGGCCGATATAGTCATGGACTGTCATGACCACCTCTTCCACTGTGAATTTGAGCACCTTCTGTAAAGACATCAATATAGACTACCTAAATTTAAATGCAACAGAACTACGTTATCCTTTATTCATATGGTTATTAACCTGCTTAATGTGGACAACTGATTTTTACATTTTAGATGTGTCGCACAAGTTCAAAGAGGTGTATTATGTTGTAGGAAACTCGTGTTCAGCTTTTTCCCCACAAGGGTAACAATCCCTGTTAGCACACCCGTCCAGTCTGAAATCCTGCCACCCCCTCCCAGTTGGAAAGGGAAGAAGTGGTGTACACCTCTGGCTGTGTCCCAGCACTAGTGTGTGCAAATACCTCCCTGTTAGACTCTCAGAACTCAGTCATTGTTAAGGTGACTGGAAAATCTCATCTGTTGTGTACCAGAGCAAAGCAGCTGTTCCACACTACCACTGCAGATTCCAATAAGAAACTACTGCATTCAGATGTAACATCAAGTTACAAATTAAAACTAATTTTATAAACACAGGGAAAGCTGAGGCGACTCATGTTAGGCTCCACACAACAAATCTGTAGCAAAAATGTAGCACACTGTGCCAAGCAGGTACTGTACCAAACTTTAAGGGAAGACTGGACTCCTTACACACCCAAAAACAAAATCAAACACTTTTTGCAATTCTCCAATTTCTCGTCATTTAACAACAGCTCGCCCACTGTGTTCTATATCTCTGTTGACAACCCCAATGTGCAGTTTTACACCTTTGTTGTGCCAAAAAGTGAGATCTTTTACTGCTGTTCATCTGTTGCTTTACTTTATCTGCACCATGCACTAGATTTCCTATTGTCTTGTAACACAAAAAAAATAAAGCCTTGCATTCATATAGTGCTTTTCATCCCAAAGGATCCCAAAACACTTAACCCAGGGGCACCCACTACATCTTCCACTGAAGGTAAGCCCCCCCCTTCTGTGTGAAGAGCAACAACCATAACACAACGTTAATTGTAATTTTGTCCAGCCAATGAGAAAATGCTTCATCAATAGAATTGAGAGGGAGCACAAGACAGGCCAGACTATAAAACCAAGAGTGAATTTAGCCAGGATATTGGAGCTATTACCTGTATGAAGAGAAACATGAGATGAGATCTTTCATGACCTAAATACTCTAAACTTTGATTTAATGTAATTGCCTTATTATTTCACTATGACTTGATTACTACTATGAAATCATTATACTTTATTACACAAATATGAATTATTTTAAGTAAGTTGTCTCAGATAAAGGAGCATATAATATTACAGAATAATGATTTTCAAAAAATAGAAAACAGATTATAAATCTAAGTGACTGTTTTTGTTCTGCTGAATCTAAAGAGTAATTATTAGCAGCAACTGCACAAAAATGACAATTTGGGAAATAAGACTGAAAACACTAAAAAGAGAAGGTCCAAGTGCCTTCGACTTGAGGAAAAGTCAGGCTTTGGGATGCGTAAAATGAGAAAAAAAATAATACACTCCTTCTGGACTTTTATTATTTGAAATATTTTAAATGCTTAACTTCTAAATAAGGAATTTTATTTCCATGAAATGTTATATTCTCATCTGAATTTCTGTGCCGAAACTGAGTGTTTTGCTTTAAACATCACTCTTTGGAGAATTTTTTTATGCAATCAAGACTTTCAAATGCTTGAAACATCTGGAAAGAATCTGTGGGATTAAGTCAGAGGGCTTTTTATTAATTTGGAAAAGCTACCAAGCTCAGTGTTTAGCGATACAGGATTGTATTTGTATTAGTCTTTGGATGAGCCTCAGAAGACTAAAGAAACTTAAAGAGGGTGGGTAACTTAATGGATAAAAAGAAACTTAAATTTGGAGGTCCCTTCCAAATCTATTTACCTTCTTCATATGATTTGTAGTTGGATAAGTGTCCAGCAACTGCCCACCATTCTACTTGATCAAGCTCTGTCAAGTAGGTTGGGCAGTAATTTTTTCAATTTTCTCGTCATAAAATTCTAAAAAGGACACAAATATGTATTTTGACTGGGCACTCAAGGACATGTACTTTCCTATTCTTAAGCCAATCTAGTATAGCTTTGGCCTTGCACTTTAGGTCATTGTCCTGCTGAAAGGTGAATTTTTGTCTGAGTTTTATGTTTAGTCCCTGCTGATGAGAAGCAGGCCAACAACATAATACTGGCACCATCATGCTTGACAGCAGAAATGGTGTGACCATCTACACTGCCAGGCTGAAGGAACTAAACCATTTCAGTCCTGAAGAGAAAAAATATTGAGAAGACCTGATACAAGTAGTCAAACTTACTCAAAGGTAATGACCAAGACAATTCAAAAGAATTCCACTGTATTAATATTGGGCTCACAGTGCCAACAGTGTTGTCCTTGCCAAGTTTGAAGAACCAGTCTCACCAGACGGTGCATGGGTGGTACAATCCACCCATTGATCAACTCCATCATGTTCAAAGGGACATTCAGTGTCTCCTAAACGGATGTACTGTATACCATTCTCCAGACCTATGCATTTCTACAACTTTCTCACCATGTTGTTTTGAAATATCCTTGGTCTTCATGATGGAACGTTTGCTTGAAATTCGTGACCTGACTGAGGGACCTTGCAAAGATGTGAACTACTGTACTATAATTACACTTAGAAGGCACTCAATTAATTTTGTGACTAGCCCGATTATTAGCCAAGTAATCTTGTGCCCCTGAACTAATTTAGGCTTGCCAGAGCAAAGAGGGGAAATACTTTTGAGATTAACAGAAATTAATTTTGGACTTTTCACCCATAGACCAAAAAGAGAACACCACTTATGGTGGGGGGCTGGCTTGTCACTACAGCTGCTAGATGATTCCATGGAGAAATGCCACGGGATCAGCATCTTCTAATGGCCTGAAAGTCTCATCTTGCTGGTATTTTGTTTGCAAACCACTGCGTGCATGCCCTTGAGGTTGTCTCAATTGACAAAAGATAAGCAAAAGCCTTCAATCATGTCCCAGTAACAACAGTCATCCCTCTGGCAAGTTCACATCAGCTCACTTTAAACATAAAATAGCACACAGAGGAAAAGGCCCGATCTGCTACTACCTTACAGTTCTCAGAAATTGGGGAATATACCATGCTTTGGACTGTTGCAACTATTCTGTCTTCAAACCACTCTGCTAAAACTGAGTCACCGAACCTGCTCGATCATGCAAGATCAAGGCATTTTCTACATACTTGAGTAATTACTGCTCGCATTTTCAAAACCACCATATTGTTGTGGAAAGGAAAGATACTGTGCTGTAAATGCTGACAGATGTGGTACATGACACATTGTACAATCATCATACAGGGCCTCTTTGTTTAGAGGCCAAGAGGGCCTTTAATACAGCAGTAGCAGGTCAGGAAATCAGAGGTGTGAAACTCAAGGTCCCAGACAGGAAATACCACAGGAAATCACCAGACTCCATTTAGGGGAAAACACCCAGCATTAACAAAAAACTATGTTATTTTTCAAAAACTGGCAAGGTTAAAGAAATAAGGAATTTCACAGACAGATTCATTTGTATTATTTATCTTTTAAACATTTCTATATTTACAATGAAAAAAAAAACTCCTCTTGTAAAAAAAAAGTGTAACACGATCAGCCTTCTTTCCAAACTTTTCTGACTGAAAATAGGACCATCTGGAGTTACTAACAAGCCTGGCCTTGGCAAGAAATAGCTAAGAGCAACAGAATGCACCTGTTAGTGAATTGTCAATGAGAGTGAAATTATTCCAACAACTGTCTATAAAAATTAAAATGACTCCAATAAACGGTCTACTGAAAATGTGAGCAAAGGGTTGTGTGAGTGAGTGTTAAAAGTTAGCACAGCAATGCTCTTGAAAAACCGACTGCAACGCAGGCAAACCATTTTAGCTTTGCTGCACTGGAGCCTCTTACAAAGCAGTGGGTGAAATATGTTTCAAGAAAGTTGCACTGAAGACGGCACAATGTGAAGTTGAAACAATACTAAATCAATTGGGTATTCATGATAACCCACTTAGTTTTCTACAGCAGCCTGGATCTACGGAAAACCTGAAGAGGACTATCTGCTATGGAATGGGAGCCTTGTCTACAATGTGGCCCTCCTCATTCACATTCCCCAACGAGGCCAGGCAGACAATTCTCGCGTCTAATCACAGCATGGGGCACTGACAGCCGTCAGCCCTGCTTGCTGGAGTGGTGTCGCCCTCCAGGCTCTGCCTCAAAAGACCTGAAGTGCAGGCCTGGGTGTGGAGGGGGACGGGGGGGGGTTGAGTGGGAAGGGGCTCACCTTCTGTTTGCCTGAGAATGCGTGGTAGTAACAAGACACATAGGTCATGATGGCCTTCTCGTCTGGCCTCAGCGTGCTAATGATATCTGCGCAGGAAAGAGGGAGAGAAAAGAGAGAAAGAAAAAACGCGCAGAGTAAAAGAGTGCAAAGAGAAAGGCAGCAAATGACCACAAAACCAGGGAGGGAGCGGAAATCCGAGCAGTCTCCAGGTCAAAGGGCGGGGGTGGCGTGCCACAGGCTGGCTGGCCGGATTCAGTGAATTTCTTCCTTCAGAAAGTGAATTTCGCAGTGAGCCATTTTAGAGTTTAATACACAGGTGATATGGGCTGACCTCACCGTTAAAATAGATCACTTATAGTCAGGAGTCATCTCGCCTAAAACAAAATCTAAAGCATAAGCAAGCAACCTTGAAACATCCGATTAAATCACAGCCGCACCGCACTAATAGAAACCCTGCAGTTCGAACAGAAAAACGTAGTTGTGGCATCGAGTGTTTATCCTTCTCAACACAGTACGGTACCCAGAAAACCATTTGTTAAATTCAAAACCAAATTAAAAGCAGTAACTCCTAAGAAATGCTTTTCTTAAAAGGAAAATCCTCCTCCTTAAAATAAATAAACTGAGATCGACAAATATTTGCAGTACTTCATGGGCTCTAAGGTGACCATTCCATTATTCCATCTTAAGTTCTAATACTGTTGCATCTGTGTACCACACCGTACTCCTCCAGTTGCTGTTTTCCAGATGTGCAGTTTAAGACTTGGGATGATGTCAGCCCTGAATCCTTTATAAAGCCACTCTGTGGGTTGTCGGTCTGATTTATGCAGTCTTGCACTATCAGAAGTGGGCAGAATCTTGTGAAGATCTGAACTTCACATCTGATCTTGGAATTTCTCAAGGTTCAACTCAGTTTCACAAGGCAGGAATCAAAGTCCCACCTTCTGTGCAGAAAGAATGAACCTAGCAAGATATATGGATACAATTTAAATCAAGTGTCAGCATTTCAGAAAATGCCATCTGCCAACTGGGAGCAACAGATCATTGACAAAGCAGTTTTTAATGCTTTTTCTTCAACAACAAGAAGACTTTCCTCTTTTTTTACTGATGATTTTATTTCTTATCTCGGCACTCTTATCTGCAATCTCCTCAGCATTTTTGCAGCAAAAAAATTCCCATCACTCAATCCTGTTCTCATCTGATGGTGAATGATAATCTTGGCTATAGAAGATGAATTTCTTTTAGCAAGAAAATCTTTTGAATGTGGCACTCTCCTTCAGACAAAAAACACCCAAACTCGTTGTACTGTATAGGGAAAAAAAGTCACGTTTTAAGAAAGTGAATTTTAGAAATATTAATTAATTAATATATAATATTAATTAATCTCTCGTCCCGCAATATTGTTTATATATTTGATAATTACAAGGCTTTAGTGAATACTTTTTAAGAACTGTGGTTGTCCTGAATTGGTCCATTCCAGCACAGAAACAAGTGCAAGTGTTCATCTACTCATATATCCACTTGCGAGCCTAACAAGACTGCGTGTAAAAACTCTGGCATGGCTGTTTAGATCACTTCCAGTCAAATTCGATCCATCTGCCAAAAGCAGTGGGCCCAGAATAACAGAGTGAAGAACAGAATGTAGAGAAATCAGGGACAGGGGTCAGACTGGAGATTGCTTATCCCACTGGTGTGACAGTTGAGTAATCCCATCATGCAAGTTGGTGAAAAGGCCCATGCTAACAGAAGCAGAGAGTGTCCCAAAGGGGGAGGAGCTGTGAGCTGGAGGGAGAAAACAGACTGTTAAAGAGACAGAGGCAAAACCAGGTTCTGTCAGGGTGGGGGAAGGAGGAAATGTGCATCCTGGGATACCTTCTGGGCGCCCGAGAAGGCGTGGTAGAAGCTAGAGACGTAGGTCATGATGGCCTTCTCATCAGGGCGGGCTGTGCCAACAATGTCTGTGGAGAAAAAGGAGGGAAGGGAGGGGGTAGGGTGGGGTGAAGGTTTGAGGCAAGTATTTTAAATTAGCTAGACGTTTCATCCATCACATCAAGGACAGCCTGGAATCAACAGCCAGGCTGACCAGTCAAGGGCATCATTTGGCAGCATGTCTTCTGTAATAGCACAAAATGAGTATCGGTTATGTAAATGCATCATCATCACCTGTCCTTTTCCACAGCACTTGTGCTCTGTGCCCTGTTTGGTTCTGCTTGTCTTAAGAAATTGATCAGATTTAATGGCTGAAAGTAAGAACCTGAAAGATTGATAATGGAAATACTGAACAGTGAACAGCAGGAATTCAATTTCTGCTGGAGGTCACATAGGTATGGTTAAGATATATGCTGGGGACTGAATGCCTCATGCCATTCTTCCCATGACATGTGGCACCCATAGAAGGCATGGAAAAACCTAGGGTCAACTCCTAGCTGCTCATATCTAACCTGTCCCAAGATGGACTGAGATCAGAGGACACGGGATGATTCTCAGTCCCCCCAGCTTGCTTGTGACACACGAGAGCTGGCTGGAAACAAAAACCAGGGTTAATCCAAAACAGTGATAGCAGAAGGGAGAGAAAGGAAATTAACCTATTTTTGTTTAAGAAAAAGATCAACTTGAATTCTGCTTCCTTTTGTCTGGACACATTGGTGAACTGCCACTTTTCTATACTGGCAAAATGAACCCCGGCAAAAAATAATTTGTCTCCAAAGAAGACAGTTTCCTAGCTGTCTCTGTTCAACAGAGCCCCCAAGACAGACTGTTCCATTTTGCCACCGCACGAATAATTGTGAATACACAGCTTCCCCATTAAAGTGGAAACTTAAATCTGAAAAACAAGGACCAAGTGTAAGCCAATGAAATTTGTTTATTGTAATTGCATTAGCAAAAATCAATGGTTCTTTGAAAAAAAGATCTACAGCAGACTGTAGGACAAGCACAATTTCATGTTAATAAATAAAGTCAGTTTTGCATACTTAGGTGGATCATCCCGGTCTGGAAAACATCCACAAGGGAAGTAATAAAGTCTCAAAATGCAATTATCTGAAGTGTATTTTGCATTCTGTTTTCTTTTCATATTTATTCTATTTTCATAGAACTGCAGCACTGTTCAACACAAGAAAGTGTCTACCAATCTACTGCCTCTATGGGTTCCCTTGAAATCAAAATCTATATTTAATGGGAGACCTCAGGGACAGGACAAGAAAAAAGATTTCAAGTTAAAATCAGAATGGCAGAATGGGAGTAGATTGGGTATAGTATATTTCAGAATTTGGTTTTGGCTTTGACACTGTGCTGCTCTTGCGGAACCCTGATGAGGACGTTTCAGTGTAAATTTTTTTTAACTCTTATTCAGGTGCTTCCTCATTCCATAAAGTATCTTACCGTATTTTGTGCATGGTCTAGTTTCTGAACTGTTGAAGTTGAAGAAACGTAAGAAACATTAGAAACGTTCACCACTGCCAGTTATTTTGCTCACCAAATTGTGTCTTTATATCTCTGCTCTCAGAATAAAAATGGAAAGCGCAGACCGGCCCTCCCAGTGAGCCATTCATCTTTTGACATGTCAAAGGCTCCCAGTGACTCATCTGAGGGCTGGCATCAGCTGGAAGTGTGTCTCTCTGACATCACTGAGAGCCTGCAGGTGCCCAGGAGATCACAAGGGCTGCACACGTTTGTCAGGAGTTAGGACAGGCTTAGCCAACTATCTCCAGATCTCCCCTGGCGGTGCTCAGCCAATTATGCTACGACATTTGGGAAATCACGGTCACAGTCAGCTAGTGACGTGGTTCAGGTTCAATGATTTTTTTATTTCCCAGTCCACCAGAGCCCAACCAGCACTCAGTGACAAGCTCCTTTAGCAGCCACTTGGGAGCCCTGACCTGTTTAAGTGTTGGCACATCCGTCTTTTATAAGAAAACTGCCTACTCCTGATGAAGTCCATGACTATATGAAGCCTGTCCTAGAAGGATAGGGCACAAGGTGGAAAGGGACACAGCAATCACAGGGCACACATGGCATAAATGAATTTAGAGACACCAATTAACTTCACAGACATGGCCAGACTTTCCGAGATCTGACCAGATCAGTCAGATCAAATGACTAAAAAAATAAATTGAATTCACTGTTATTATTGTATGTCAGTCACATGGGCCCTGACCCAAGCCAAGCTCCCTAAACACCATCCCTGCTTCTCACCCTCAGCATCCAGCATCTTGGGAATGTCCAGGTACTTCTCCGCCACATCGAAGGCCGTGTTCAGGTTGGTCATTGGATCATCCTGTGGGAGACACAGTGAGATGAGCCTGAACAGGGCAGGACACAAGCAGAACAGGCAGCAGATTCTCCTCGCTAATAATAGTGGTAAACGGCTATATTAAGGAAGTCTATATGCATTTTCAAAGAAGCTGAACAGCACTAAAACAAAAAAAACAGTTAGACTTACTGACCACTATCCATTTTCGTGAAAAGGTCCAAGCAAACTAGCAGTGAAACCTATGTTGCCAAAAATACAACTACCACTTCAATGTTTGATTGTATTGCGTTTATTAAAACATTATAAAAGATAAGAGATAAAAGGCAAAAGAAATTTAATACTTAATTGAAAAGTTTAATTATGCTTCTGAAAAGCTAGGACTACTCCACTCAGGAATGAACAACCAACATTTGTGTTGATTATGTCAAAGGTACAGGTCCTTTCTCATTTCAAAAGTCCTGTGATCTCAAAAGGCTGCTGTATAAAAAGTTAAAGGCCACAGCGCTTTAACTCAGTAGTGCTGTATCACTTTTAGAAGGTAGTAATTTTTTTAACGATTTTCTCCCTATAAAAAAAGCTCTTTCATTAACTACAGCCATCAGTCCTCCCCCCCGTGGAGTACTTGTATAATGAAGTGCTTGGTGCTTGCAGGTTACTTAGTATTAGTCTCCCCCAGCCAATGATGCCACCGCTGGCTTAATAGAGACACAAAATGCTTCTCCTGAGAGCAAAGAAACAGATTTGCAGCAACTGGAAGCTCGGCAGACAGAGGCCCGACACTTCAGCGTGGGTGTGAGGACTGAAAGCAGGATATTCCCCGGCAGCTCTAAGATATTTGATATGTAGTGCGATAAACTTTAAAGCATACTGAATCTACTTCTATTCTGATCCAACCCTGACAAAATACAGAGACCTAACAAAGCTTTTTGACAGGGGCTCCTTTGGCTTTGTGGCCAGCAGTTAATCAGCCTCAGAGCTTCACATACCCAGAACCACTGCAGAAAATCAGCTTCTACAATATGACTGGGCAATTTGAACAAGACACCCATCATTTCTGTGTAAGGAAAAGTCTCTTAATTTTGGCGTTAAATCGGTTCATGTTTGTTCTCACCTTGCGAAGTTTTCCATAGTCAATGAGCTCAGGACGATGTCGATGAATGAGAGCACAGAATCCCAATCCATCTTTCCAGCTGTGGAGAGAAAGACAGAGCTATGAGGACAGCCAGTTAGTGAGCAACCTGGAGCTCAGACTTGCTACATTACTGGAACAGCTTGTTACCGTTTTACAGTTCCCTTTTCCCCAGGGGAAATAAGGTCTCATTTTACATACCCATTAAGGGAGCACACCTTGATAATACGGCCAAACCAAATAAAGAGGAGAGCTTAAACAGTGGGGGTCCAAAAAAAAGTAGTGGGAATGAATCACGGCTGCATCTAGGGGTCTTCAACAGACCCATCTGTAGGCAGGTTGCTAATGGCTCAGCCTGTAAAAAATTATTTTCGGAGCATAGGTTATTTCACCAGCCCACTGTGAGTGGAATTTCCCAAGCAACAACTCATAATTGGTTGAGCACCGCCACAATTGAGCAGGTAGTAAAAAGCCGGTCTGGCTATAACCCTTACAGACTTGCACGGTGTTTGCTAGCTTGCAACATCGTAGGTGAGAAAGGAAATTCCCTTTTCACAGAAAAGCATCCACACTCATTGTCCACCTTACAGTACAAGTGCTGCAGCAGATAAGCCATGCCTGCTAGTAAATGGAGTTTCCAAATTTAGGGAGTGCTAATGGAAAAGTAACTGGGCACAGCAAGACCCATCATCAACAACGCCTTTTACAAAATCCACCGTATAGCCTGGAGAGTGTGCCTTCACTTTCCAGGGCTTGTTTTGTGCAGTCAAGGCACACTGAAGACCTGAATTCCTTACAGGGATTCTGAGGTCACCTGTACACACTGGCAGATTGGCACTGGCACTGTTGTTGACAATTAATCTTTGGCCTGAGAATCCACAAGATCACCTGACAAAACAGGTGTCTGTTACAAGCAAGGAGGTGTGCTGCATCAGGAAAAGCAGAAAAAGAAAACTCCAGAAGCTTGTTTGACAGATAACGGAAGCACTAACTTCATCTTCAAAGCACCAGTAGGTTCAGAAACCTTCTGTGTTCAATGTCAGAAAACAAGATCTAACTCTCCAACTCAAAAGGGCACAACCCAGGTAGTTACTTTAATGTTCCTTTCCAGAAAAAAAAGAAAGTACTGTTGACTCCCACCCAGTCAGTTCAGAAAAACCTCCATCAATATGTATGGGAACTTAAAATGATTATAAGGCCATGATCTCTCCACATATCCATTTTCACAGCACTTTATTAACATAAAAGCAAGGCAAATTAACACGGTCCCCAAGTTCCTATGAATAAATTAACCCACCAGAATTGTCAGGGGTTAGTTCTTAACAGTTGACTTATTTTATTAGAAAAACATAGTACGTCCACACACAGGGCTTACAAACAAGAAAAAAATAACTTTGAAGTCCATCTCATCTGCAACTGTTACTATCTCTCCGACCCCTCTACCACAGCTCCTCGAGGACCAGCAGTTAAAACAGGTTTTTAAACCATATTGGGTCACGGCTTCGTACAATGAAATCCAAAATCATAAAGAAACACATTTGTATCTGCACCGCACGTAACATTTAGACATGGACGTCTGGCCTCTTAATAAAAGGATGATACAAGACATTCAAAGTGTGATACAGTGCAGCAAACAATAGGTACTGCAGCAGGTACAGCCACAAAAAGTTCTTACAGAGTAAACTCTGTCAGCTGTGTCAAGATATTTATCATCTTATTCATGTTGAATATCCTGATCTGGCTGAGTGATTTTACAATGAGAATTTTGCAAACGAATGCAAAAGTGAAAAAGAAAAGCACTTTCCATCTACTCAGAAATTCCATTTGTTTTAGCATCCAAAATCTGAGGATAGCAATTCTATGTTCAGAATTGTTCAATTCTAATTCAGTGTCCATTTTGGCTTACCTGATAGAAATCTACAGCACTGTGGTTAGTTGTGAGAGTATTCTCACGGTGGGACAGGAAATGGTACAACTTCAGTGACCTCCAGTTTTCTGCTAAATGAGGCTCAAAATATAATTAAATCACCCTTCTATTTACCACATTGCTGGCCACTGATGTGTCCACTTTGAAAGTCTCCCTTAGAAGCCCATACATGAGACCAACAGTACCTTAAGACTTAGGTTTTGGTGAACGCAGGCAAGGGCTCAAGTTACAGAGAGAGTTAGTTTGTGGAGGTGTACTGTATCCCAGTAAGTTGTAAAGAGTCTGGTGCTGAATCACCTTAAGATGACCTCACCTGATGTGAAAGTTCTGGATGTTGACGTTCTTGTAGGGTGCCGTCTTCCTCTGGCACCACAGCAGCAGTCCTTCCTTGGCAGACGTCTCTGTGAAGAGGGGCAAATTGTGCTGGACATCAGACATGGACACAGAACACACTCTGTATCGAGAATAGTTCAGAGTTTGAGGAGCTCCTGAGCTTTGAGGAGTGTCCTGAAATTTGACACTCATCTTAAATTCTCACAATACAGATCACAAACAAGAGGAGGACATCTGGCCCACCTTCTGTAGCTTGCTTGGTCGTTAGTAGTTAATTGATCCAAGGTTCTCATCCAGTCGCTTCTTGAAAGAAGCCAGAGTATCAGCTTCACAACATGGCAGGGAAGCTTGTTCCAGATTCCCACAACCCCTTCTGTAAAGAAGTGCATCTTGTTCTGGGTTTTAAAGGCACTTCCAAACTGGGCTAGAGACTTCTGGGCACATGTGAACCAGCTGCATCTCTCCCAGTCCAGCCTAACTCTATACACAGTATAGAACCAAGTGTGGAAAGCAAAGGATGAGCTGGTGGGAGAATTAAAGAGCTGGAGCCAAGCTAACGGACAACTGGTTTGAGCTGTGTTTACATAAAAGAAAAACAAAAGCATCTAGGAGCGTAGTGTGCAGTGTGTAGTTCCACACTGAACTATAGAAAAAAGATGCCGTATTAAGCCTTCTTCAAGTGTGCAATTAACTTTCTACTACAGAATAAACCCAAAGAAGCATTTACTCTTTATATTAACACTAATTGCATCATTACCACACCCCCTGATATTCACAGGACATATTTCACACCTGAAACACTGTTCTTTCATTCTACTTTTCAATGTGGGATTAACCTCTACATGTCCTGCTAATGCCAACGCAGCTACCGGCTCAAAAATCTAGCATGAGTTTCCTTTTTTCCCCCAAACACACTGCAGCAGTATTTTTTTGCTGAAACACAGTAGCTGCCTTTTTCTTAATACATGGTCCAAAAGCTTTTCAACTGGCTCGTTGTTCTCTGTGGATCAAGTACCCTTACCCTTAACACCCCAAAGGACAGTTGAACACAGTGTAGCAGAGAAGGCCACACTTCCTCCAAACGCTGGTTTAAAAATTCCCAATTTTTCTTCACCAAATGTCTAGGCAACGACACTTCCCTAGACATTTTTGCATCTCTAAAAGCAAAGTTTCCAGTAAATGTAAGAAGTAAAAAAAATTCTATACTGTGTATAAGAAAAACAATCAGGTTTAAAGACTGAAGTAATGACATTTAAATTTCATTCAGCAGTAGATCTGCAAGATTAAGTCTCTAATACATCTGACAATAACACTCCATCTTGCAGTAAAAGCTTTTGGTCATGATGGGTTTTTCAATTCAATTCTTCAGAAATATCTATTTTTCCATATTTTAGAATCAGGCAAATATGCATGATGATTCATTACACCAGTTCTATAATCAATTCTTCTAAAAATAACCTTATTAATATACTGTAACTCCAGCCTGTTTTAAACAGTCTACATAAGTCTTGGCTAACAGCACTGATTCCAGTACCTACATGTGGAGATTGAGGAAGAGCAGACAGACTCCTCTGACTCACCCACCAGTTAAGCCATTCATCCTGTGACTCGCCACAAGCTCTGCAGCGACATACAGGATGTTCCGCACTGATTGGACGAGAGACAAATTCCTCTCTGGCATCACCATTAGCCTGCAGGTGCCTGGGAAACCACTGTTTCGCCAGGAGCTGAGAGAGCGCTGGTTGACTCATCCCCCTGGTGTCCCCTGTGACACGGAGCCAGCTGTGAATCCTGAAATGTCACAGGCCTGATCCGGCAAAGCCGGGAGCACAGAGCTCAACCCCTCACACGAAGCTCACCTCAAGAGCTCCCAACCAGTCAGGACAGCACATAATCAACATCTGGTTTGACATTTTTGTTTGGATATAATTGTTCTGCCTAGTCAAGTCAGCTCTTTTCGCATCTTTGCCCCAGTATGAACCTATCCACATTCTAGAGTGATTGGACAGGTGTTTCTACAGGATTTGACACACATATCACTGAATGAATATCTGATTAAACGTTCTAGTGGTGAAGCAATGCTCAACTGTACCAGTACTGACTCAAAATGCCCTCCACAGCCAAGGTGACAAGACGTGACAGCTCTAGAGGGGCAAAGTAAGGCTTTACCTTCCACAGAGATGTCTTGAATGGCGAACCGGAGGATGATGGTCCAGATCATTCCCAGGGTCATCTTGGCATTGCCATCCACAATCTCTGTGGGGGGCGAAAAAAAGGAAAGTGCAAATTTCTGCATGACAGTGCATTAAACCACCCCACAGAGGAAAATGCGTGGTTCTATAAAGTGGAGTTTTGCATCATTATAAAGAATGCCAGAGAGAAGCATAAGTTCTAGGCCACAGCTGTAGGGCCGTGATAAAGTACAGAGCTCTTTGTGTGCATTTTGCTCTTTTATTTTGTTTGGACAGAGTTAGACCATTTGTTCCCAGTAATTTATTAGCAGT
The DNA here is from genome assembly GCF_055471065.1 of Atractosteus spatula. Classification (NCBI taxonomy): domain Eukaryota; kingdom Metazoa; phylum Chordata; class Actinopteri; order Semionotiformes; family Lepisosteidae; genus Atractosteus; species Atractosteus spatula. The sequence goes on from NC_142714.1 coordinate 24,305,764, forward strand.
CCCAGCTTTTCAAATGAAATCGGTTTCAACAAGGAAATTCTCCACCCAAGCTCCACATTTGTGTGCTAATCATCTGTTCACAATAACAGAAGCCACAATATGAGCAGACACTTCCAAAGGCCCTTCTTTCATTTTGTACGGAGGTACTTTGCAAAGCTTGAAGTGCTGTCTAAGTGGTCAGAGCTGTTACTGACAATTATTTATTTTCCCCCAAAATTTTCTCAATGGTGCTGATAAAGGCTCTTGTATATTTCTCACCCACCTGAAATCCCCCTAAACTGTCCCATTTCTGAAAAGAAAACTTTTGAATGCAATTCAAGAAAAGTGATCATCAGACACAGAGCCAAAAAATGAGGAAACAAAAACTGAGGATATCAAACCTGTTTCAAATAACAAAATAATTGAATAAGTGGAAGCAATGACACATTCAACCAGACAAGCAGTGTGAGAAAAAAAACACATTAGTGTGAGCCTGCCACTGTCTCACACTGATGTGTTTTTTTTTTTCTCACGTTATTTAAGTTGTCGTTGTCGTTGTCGTTGTCGTTGTCGTTGTCGTTGTCGTTGTCGTTGCTGCTGCTGCTTTACTGCGTTTATGTTTTTGGCGAGTGCTTTAATGTCTTTGTAAAGGAGCGCACATACAAAGCATTTCATTTCATTGCACTTGTGCATATGACAAATTAACTGAACTGATATCTTCATCAGTCCAGTTGCTAAATGGTTCTTCCAGTTCAGGGTCACAGGGGAGCTGGAGCCTACCCTGACAAGCGTGGTACACCCTGGACAGGATGCCAGTCCATCGTAGGGCAGACAGACACAAACACAGACACCCAGGGCCAACACGTTTTTGGACTGTGGTAGAAAACCAGAGGACCCGAAGGAAACTTATGCAAAAAGCTCCAAACAGATAGCACCCCAGGAACTGAACCCAGTGGCCACAGCTCTATGAGGCAGCAATGCTGACCACTGCGCCACTCTTCTGGCCTGTCACATTTTCAGTTGATTCGAAAAGAATTGTTTGGCTTTTCTACATTGTCCACTCTACAAGATTAAAAATAGAAAACAAATACACCAAAAAGTTATTTTACTTAATTATGCTTTAGGTAAAATAGCTGACTGATCAAGGAAGTTCACTGAACATAATCAGAGAAACATAAAGCAATGCTATCTCTCACCACATAACACTCACTGCTGCCCGGCCTTCTTAGCACTGAACCTATTGGCCTGATTGCTGCCCAGCATTGTGAATCTGATTAACTGAATACACTACACTGCATAGCACAGTGTAGTCTAAATTGAACTTTTTTTTCCTACTGTAAGAGCTCACACTGATTTAAGAGACCCAGTATCACCAGCAATCAGGTCTCCTATAAATTCTGGCATCTAGAATGAAGGCATTTGCTCTTAAATTAGTTCTTCATTTCTTATTTCTAATCTTATGGGGGCTGTACAACTGATCTAAATTTTATTAACAGCTGGGTTTATTTACTGTAGGTAAAGAACAAAGTAACCCACCCAAGTTACTACATTTAACTCAAAACCTCAATTCTTTCCACCTTTCAATCACAGCTCTGTTCTGTTTCACTTTAAAACCCTTCTCTTTCTGCAAGACTTCTGCAAGGCTTAATCTGCTTTACGCATCTCCTTAGCAGTGCAGGAAAGAACATTTCAGAACAGGTGACGGTTTCTTTAGGACAGGAAGAGACAAGATGACATCTGAAAATGTCAAGCCTATCAAACATGTTAGAGATGGCGTCCTCACTGTTGAGCACACATTACATTGGAATTACAAGTGTAATGTGGCATGCATACATTTTACTTCAAGTACACTTCACACATCTCCAGTTATGTCAAAAATAATATTTACGTGCATATTACATGTAGAGGCTGGTGAACACACAGTGATGCAGTGATGTTAAGTTAAAAAAAAACAATTTGTTTTACAATTTAGCGTGGCACAGTTTTAGTGTTGGCAGTTGGGATAGCAGACTGAATTTAAAGGTAAGTACAAAGGGATGCCAACAATAAACAGTAGAAAGAAAGATCTTTTGAGCAGAGCCTTTCTCGGTCTAATGAAGCACATTAAAGATAAATGCACTTATTTTTAAAGGAATATACAGTAGCAACTGTACTTCATGTGTCTCTATGTCTGTATGTCCTCTGATGGACTGATGTTCTAATCATGTTTTACTCCGCCTTGCGTCTCCAGCTTGGCAAGATTCCCTGCAACCCTGAATTGGATGAAGCAATTAGAAAATGAATTGAAAAATGTTCTTATATTCAAGATAACACAGGATCCCATAAGGTCATTGCATCTTCCGTTTTCATTCTTACAACTCTTGCAATCCAGTAATCACTTATTTGGTCCCTATTACCACAGTTACCAGGTTCTTACTCATTGAGTATTATAAATTACCTATAAAATCTGGTAGCCTGTGGCCCTCCAGTACCACGAGTGAAAATTGTTCTCTAGAGACACAGGCGCAGAAAGGCCTGTTCATCCCCAGGCAACACACCTATGGCCAGCCCCACAGCTCCTATTATGCTCCACTCCACAACACGCACAGTTGATAAGATTCATTGGTTACACAGTGAATTATGAAAGAAAAAACAGATCACTGAACTCGGGAGTGAACAGAAACAAATCCTTCTCATGCCACTGGGGACCCTCTTCTCTCTCCCCCCACAGTCAGAGCAAAGCCATCAGTATTGAAGGGAGTGGGGGGGGGGTGCAGATCCGCTAATCTGTCTGGAATGTGGCACTGGCTTAGTCCCCTTTATTCTGGCCTCGGTCCAGATTAACCAACAGAGCCTGGGCAAGCTAATGGAGGCCAGGTTGAACAGATTAACCCCTTCACTTCAGCCCCCACAGCCAGATCCCACAAACAGTTAATTAGCAAATCTGGGCTCGTGGCTTTAATCCCAATAACCCTATCAGCCACAAATCCACTTGTGGAATACTGACAGCAGGGTCTGAACCCAGGTGCCATGTTAATTCCTGCCTGGAGCCTGTTGGCACTTCACAAAGAAACTCCATTAAATACAGATGCAGACAAGCACGACACCCTTCACATCCAACAAGTGTCATTCACACTTGTTTAACAACACAATTCATGACACGCAATATGTCTCTTATCTGACACTATGTATACTAAGAACTCCAACCTAGGACAGAAATCTTCAACAGAATCAATCAGAGACACAGAGGGAAAGTGCTTATTTCTGCAACTCCATAGATTTCTACAGAACTCCAGAAATAAGCAATGACAGCATTTCCTAGGATGAAAGCTTGCTCAACTGACTTTGAAGAGATCTTCTAATCCAAAATGTGGAGAGGAAACACACAGTGTCATATTGTTGCCCTTTCATAAGCTGGCCTGTGAACAGATGAATTCCTTGATGAGAGATACTGTCATCAGGCCAAGACTTTCCTGCAAGATCCAGTGCAGTAAATACAGTAGGATAGAGTATTGCAAAGCACGTGATTAATGGTCTGGCACTTTCTTCACAAGTCGGAAAATACTTATTGTCATTAATACGGCAAGTGTCCCATTCATTCAAACAATCCCGATAAACACAGGACACCTGATGAAATGGAGAGAAAACAGCAGAGTCTTTTTGCATTGGTCATTTGGAAAACTTTCACTTAAAGTGGAATGAAAACAGAAGTTAAGCCAAGTTTGTACATGAAACTTGTTTGCATCCAGTTTTTGGTTTCATTTCAGTCCCCAAAAGTTTTAGTAGCCTGTTAGGAAACATGCACCTAAGATTTGTTTGTTTTTTTGTCAAGGACTGAAATAAGAAGATATTTTGACAATGGGTAATATTTTACTTCAGTGGCCCTTGGACTATCAATCACACCTTATAGGTAAACATACAGGTAATAGATATATTTTATCCCAAAAGAGGGGAATTTTTTAAGCAATGCATCTGCCTTTCATCTCCTTGCTAAGGTGAATAACTGCACTGCTGCAATTTGTACTACATCATGCATGACTGATCTTTAATGCTGATCATTTAGACTGGAGATTTTAAATGTCATCAAGCCACTGTAAAATGTTCCTCTGTAATTGCAAATGTCAATTTAATTGTTTTAATTTTTTTCCTGTAAAAGTATCAATCCTGTAACATTTAATAGCTAACCCTAATTTTGCACACTGATTTTGTTAACCCCATACAATTGTGACTTGACTTGGATAAAAACATCTGCCAAAGATATATAACAATGACAAAAAGTCCAGGTCCATGGCATTGATTGCTGGTGCACTCCGAGACTAAAAGCCTTCAATCATATCAATTAAATAAAAGCCATACTGCAGGAGCAGCTGACAAGCCATCAGGCATTTCACTTGTGACCTTAGGCAAATTTAGACCAGGGTCGTCCGAGTTTAGAAGCTTTATTACTGTACGTGTGCGCAGAGTTGGCACACTGACGATACAGGGCATCTCTAAACCCCCGGCACCTCGGCTATAAAAGCAGAATTGTCATTACGTTTGGTGTATGGTAAACAATGAGCATTATGGGAAGAGACACCTCACACCAGCTTTCCGCCTGTCGCAGGAAAGGTGGAGACGGACAAGGATAAGTTTTTCCCTTTCTACAAATTTCATCTGGACAGTGGAGAAGGGGGGGGAGGGAGGGAGTCGGAAGTGAGGCCGTAGTGTTATGAAACAGGAGGAGAAATTTTGCCAGTGAAGACCAGCTGCTTATGAAATGTTGATAATGAGAAGCTGGTGATGAATTGCCTCTGGTGACGAAAGACTGGTGATGAGATGCTAGTAATGAAAAGTGTACAACAAATTGACTGCATACCAGACCAGTGGCTAAGGAATAGCAGATTCCTGGCTCAAACACTATTTCTTCCTGCACATTACCGTGAAGCTCATTCCGTCGTGTCCTCCTGATAAATTGCCAATCTGAGATACCACCAGATGACTGCAGCAGCAGCTGTTAATGCCATTGCGCTCTAACCCATTGCTTTGAGCAAATGGATAAGAAGCTCCGTCATGAATCAGTCTCCATCTCTAATGGGTCTTTTTTTGCCAGTAAAATCGACATTAGCATATTCTCTTGAGGAAGCAGCTCTGGACATGGGGAGGTGAAAAAACAAATGTTTTTTTTCCTGTCAAATTTGATCTGACAGCTGTTGAAGCAGGACATCCTCTCCTCGGCCAGAGAGTGACCAGAGCAGTGCACAAACCTACCCTCTGCTCCAATTGAAACCAGTTTAACTCCTTTGCTGGCAATGAAGTCCAAGGCCTTGTTAACGTTGGAGATCTTGTGAACTCGCATCTTCCCTCTCTCTGGTTTGGCCAGACGCTCTCCTGTACGCAAAGAAAAAAATAGAAGGCACAGTGAGTGAAGTGGGACATGGATACATCTCACTTATCCAGTATCACAATATCACCACTTAAGCACATTGTGAGAGGTGTTGCTGGGGTCGTTTAATTTAGCCTTCAACAAAAATTATGCTAAGATGCCATAAAGCTGACTTGCTTTAGCAGCCCCAGTGATTTAATGCTAGATAATAAAAGACGGGAATAACACCCACAAACAGGACAAAGCAGACCAATGTCTGCTGCATATCAATGGACAAAACATAGAGCAAGACAGAGTAGGACAAGAAGCAATTACATATCAAAGAACGGGACAAGCACTCAGATTGTGAAATAAACTTTCTTCTGACTGTATATAAGAGCTGGGAAACCCTTGAAGTTTGTCTGTTCTGTGGGGCAGACCCAGCGGGCGTTGTTGGACTTATTGAGCTCAATAAAACTGAATCTGCACAATACTGTGTCCTGCTCCTCTGATGAAGAATTTCCCACAACAGTGAGTCTCTAAATAAAATAAAAACATGTCTTCCACGTTTTTTTCTGCTTCTGTTTTCTATAATTACCTGCCCCTGTGATCTCTGCACTCCTAACGAAAAAGAAAATGTGTCATTTCCATCCAGGAATCTTTTTAATGAGTAAAGGATATTTCAAATCCACAGGATGTTTTCTTAGCGAAACGAAATCATGTCAGAGGAACTCTTGTTATATTAGAGGCAAACATGTCAATGATCTAATGAAGAGTATTACACCAGGGGCTCCCAATCCTAGTCCTGGAGTCCCACACACCTGCTGGTTTTCCAACCAAGCTCTCAGGTACACAATTGTACCCTTAACTGACTTAATAGATTTAGTGTGAGCTGTTTCCAGCTCTTCTAGATGTGAGTAGGTGTTTTTCCCCCCCCAATACATTTCAGAAGTCAAAATTACAAACTTCAGAGTAGAAGAAACTTGCAAATATTCCACACAAGCAACTAGCTAATTAAAATAAGGCTTTAATTAGGTAATTAAGCTCAGCAGGAATCTGAGCTTCCAGGAGCAGGACTGGGGAAACTCAGCATTAAGTAACGGCAGGAATAAAACAGTTAAATATAAAACTTGGGAGGAGGGCGGATGAGCAGCGAGTGTCATTTTCCAGCTTTAATTTGTCAAATTTAAATTAAAAGCAAAACAGGGATATGGGCAAAATGTGTATAACAGAAGGGTACCTCTTTGTAATTAAACCTAAAATCTTTTAGGTTTATTAAAGCTACACAACCACAAAAAAGGTTTAAATGGACATCATATGCCACTAGTAAAAACAAGGGATAGTCAGGAATATGGCAAATCCTGTCCCTGTAGAGTCAAAGCAACCTCAGGTTTTCCTTAGATGTGGCTTTCTGGGCTAGGGATATCTATCTCACTTCACGTATTACCTTTACCATAACAAGAGTCCAGCTGAAGAGCACATCCTATTGCCCTATATCATTCACACAATCTCCCTTTCAGTTCACAAACATACAGCATCCAAAACAGCTCTGATACCAAACAAGACACAGTGGTTTATTTATTCATTTACTGTGTACTGAAAATAATCACCATGAAGCCAAAACACCTTCAATCAAACCGATATACTGAATTATACTGTCGCCACTGAGAAACATCGGTAAAAAGTCAAACTCTTCCCTGAGTGTCAATGCTTGAGTCTTGACGAGCATGCTGCTTGTTTATCATTGTTGATTAAATCTAGAGACAGCTGTATGTTTATACAGCCACTAAATCTGGTCTTTGAAGCACAATCTTCTGAGAAACATTACTGATGATAATTGGTAGAAACTGACGTGCAAGTATTTTGGTTTTAACTTTTTCCATATGGTTTCGTTCTCCATTTCATTTGACCTTTGACTGCTCAATTTTAGGAGTGCAAAAGACAGATGTTCATAAAGTTAACCAGCTTGTGGGTCGCTGGTCTGATTTATTTCACTGGCCTTATTACATAACCCTGTAACAGCTTTCCTAACAAGGGAAATGTTGTTCTAATTGATTTAGGCACAAAGAGCACCATGTCCTGTGTATAGTATATGAAATCAGTCCCATAAATCTTAGGTACAAAATGGGTTTACTTCCATTAATTGCATATTTTTCCTGCAACAGACTGTTCCTGGCATTGATTGATAAAAAAGCCATCACCTTGTCGCCTTCAAACAAAATATTGCAGGAGAAAGGTTTTAAAAAAAAAAACTCTACTTGATACACCACCCACCCTTACAAATCTGAAGTTGCCAGTTATTTTTTTTGTTATATACCTTCCCTGTTGTTGTATGACTTGACTGTCTGGCAACAATTCCTGTAGCTGCAGGAAGAGAAAGTCGCCTACGCAAACTCCTTTTCACACACTGCAAGCTCTATAGCGACTGGCAGGAGAGGGACAGCTGACTGGAGGGGCGCCAGTGATGTCACTGCAAGTCTTCAAGTGCTGAGGAAGTCCTGGGAGCCACGGAGAGAGCCCTGGCCCATTAATCATCTCAACCTCAGGTGGTGTTCAGCTCTTGTTTGCCACTTTTTGGGGGAACGCTAGGTGATAAATAAAAACTGGATTCCGAGAGCTTGGGTCTTAAGACTCACAATTTTCTGCCAACGTCGGCAAGGGTGGTGGAAATTCGATACCTGAAATGACTTCCAGAAGCAGCATCAGCTTCAGCCCGTCCCGGAAATCCTCCTCGATGTTCTCAATCTGCGTCCCGGCCTTCCGCAGGTGGGAGTTGCACCAGGCTGTGAATGTCTGCCGAGAGATGAGAGAGACGACATAGACAGGTTTATTCCTGCAAACTGGGAACTGTACACACAGACCACCGAGAGCTAGGCAACCCCAGTGATTAATCCATTATGGCCTGATTTTTTTGTGTAAAAAAAAAACAAGCTGTGCTAAAATATTGTTTCCTTTAACACAAAAGTAACTTTTTTATAGTTTTCATTGTTGTACAACAATATTTACAGGCAGTGGGAGTTAGATATCCCAACAGTTCTCTCTGCACCTATGTTGGATACTGTATATCAAGTGACTGGTGTATAAAAGTTGGGCATATGTTTTATAAGATACATAAAATTCTCATTTTTGTACAGTTTGCAAGCATGATGAGTCATAGAATAATAATTCCGCTACAAGCTATGACCCACAAGATCATTGACAAAAAGTGGGCTGAAACTCAAAAAGCATTTTTCCATTCACAAAAAAAAACTTTGTAGAGTGTTGAATGTGTCAGAAATTCCGTTTATTTAGTGGCACATCTGGCCAGTGACCACATCCATTCTGCAGTCGTATGGCCTTTGCAGTCTTGCCAGACCACAAGCTCAGATTCAGAGTTTGAAGACTTTTTCAAGTTCCAACTGTCCATAAAAGGTTGAAGAATTGTAACTAGGAGATTGCTGGTTCAAAACCGTCTCACTGCAGGTCAGTCATCCTGAGCTTGCTCCATACATTTGGGGAGATATAAAACTGAGGTGGTACCGTTAGTACAATCAATGAGGCTTAGTTAACACCCCCTAGATGAAACAGTCTGAAATGTTTGCTGTATAACTAATTGTTAGTTACAGACATCACTTTATTTTCCATCCATCGTTTAACTGCTTTATCCAATATAGGCAGGATACACTCTGGACAGGACGTCAGTCCATCACAAGGAATACACACAATTGCAGATATGTACACTCACACCCATGTCAGTTCTTCCAGAAGCCAATTAATCCATTAATATGTCTTTGGGCAGTGAGAGAAAACTTGAGCACCTGGTGTAAACCCACATGAACATGGAGAGAACATATAAACTCCACATAGACAGCACCCCAGGAACTGAACCCAGGGCCCCAGTGCTGCAAAGTAGCAATGTTAACCACTGCACCACTGTGCCACCCATCACCTTAACTTAAATCACAAAATTACATTATTTTTAATATTTCCTCTCAAAACAAATGTCCTGCCTTTACCCTGGTCCTGTGTCAGTTCTAGCCGATGGGCTTTTTGGTTTCATGCTTCATGTTATCTTACAAAATCAGCTTGAATTCTGAACATCTGAGCTTTTCAGCAATTAACTTCTCCAAAGGCAACAGCGCTCAATAGCATGTGCAACAATGGTGTCAATATCATAAATGAGATACCTGAATATTTGATAGGACTGGAAAACTCAGAAGTAACAAAGCACACAGCAGTGGTCCAAAACCCAATGAGCCTGAATAACTGCAGCAACACCATGACTGATGTCCATTCGGAATGGTCATCACTATGCAAACACTGTTCATGTCACTGTACTGTGTATCTAAGACTAACAGCTACTGTGTTCACTCCAGCTTTAAAACACTTCACACGCAGGGCAAGGATGCTGGTGTAAATAGGTCTCATAGTGCAAGATGAGACTGCCACAGTGACATCATTCCCCAGCACTCTCAAGAGCAGTGGAGCAGTTGGCTGGCCTACTGGAGCTGCTGTCTGCATGAGGAGCACATCCCAAGCCTGGCTGCGCACACAACTCTTGCCATGAAGCAGTCATGCTCCACGCCCCAGACATGGAGATCCAGAATCCAGGAGGTCTTCCGTGTCTCTTTTAATTGTCAGCAGCTTTAGCCAAACAGAGGAGGTATATACTGAACCAGTTAAACCTTAACTAAACCACTTCTTGCAGGTGCAGAGACATTCGGAACGTAAGAAGCCCTGGAATATCTGCTGGTTTCCAGATGCCAGGGAAAGAAGAGATGAAACCTTGCTCTCTCTCTCACGGTGGGTATATAACCCCGAGAAAGGCCAGCAGACAGGAAATGGAAAAGCTAGCCTGATCAGCCAAACCAGGGTAAAGATACTTTACTGCCTTGTAAGGTCTGGTACAAAATTGTTTATATGCTGCATGTCCTTGCGGCAAAACACAAATCACTGCACATGCTTTTCACTGAAAAGTACCACAATCCTGATGGGCTCTGACCTGCGAGGATATGTCCTCAGATGCGTGATCTGCACTCTGAAGGAAGACTCATTCCCCTGGTGAGAGGGCAAGGGAAGTCTTCTCATATGGTGATCTGGTTTAACTCAGTCATCCTCAAATACGATTTTTTATTCATTTGATTCCCTTATATTTTCAATTTATTTGCCGATGGATTAATAATCAATGGTGCCCAAAGGCACTGTTAATGGGCCCCTGCAAGCTGTGGATTCCAAAGCATTATTGGCATGTTAATGGGCTGTGAAGGTAAACAGCTGTGCTCAATGCTCAGGGTTCCGCAGTCAGAAGAGAGATGGAATGTGAATCAGGTCCATCAAACTCCACTTACAAATGCGTTCTGAAATACTACAGTAGCAGCATGCTACATCCGAGTCATATGTCCCGTTTTGAGTTGTAGCACCAAGCTTGGATCCCTCCATCTCTTAGCCAAATGAACGTCCTGTCCTCTGACCTTGGTGGTTCAGGATTGAAATGCGTAGTGAATAGGGGTGAGGGGGCTGTTTAAAGATCTAATAATTACCCATCGCAAAATAAATACCATGACCTATGTCTCGGATTCCTTGTTTAAACAACACATCCCTTTTCACCTGGAATAATGTTTTGTCAGTTCTGGTCAATCAGCACTTTTAGTGTTGACTCCCTCTCCAGATCTCACTGAGCACACCAAACTCAAGCTCCAGCTGAGACAGAAGCAGCTTTTATTGATGTTTGAAACCACACTTAAAGCCTATGCTTAAGTGTGGAACTAAAAGGAATACCTTGGCAAGAAGTGACACAGCACTAATTATCATTTTGAAAAGCAGGATATACTGGATAAAACTATAGTTATTCTGTTAGCTGAAGAATATTGCTCAAGTATTTCAAAATTATGTCAGGTGTCTTTTGATCATTGCTGGAAATATTGAGAAACTGATGGGTTTCCAGATTGTAACAGTCTACAGCCTCCCGTAGTGAGGCCCAGAATATGGGGAGATGTCACCCTACATCCTTCGTGATCGGACACAAGGCCACACAACCAAAATGGCTCAGGAAAATTTCACCAGAACACCCCCTGCCTTTTGGGGTGTCAATGTTAATGTAGCCGCAGTTGTGAAATGTACTTATTAGAGGTTGGTTAAGTAGTGAGAAGAGGTTTCAAAATGATGTACAGAAGCTCTCGTAAAACACGTACGCAAAGAGGAGAGCAGTTTCAACTCTGACTAAGCAACACCACAAACCACAACCTACTAAAAAGAATTTTAAATAACACAAGTAAAATGGCAGCCTATTTTTATACATCCATCTACTACCTCTCAATTAATTTTTTCAACTTTTTCAATATCCTGTTTTACAGTCTCTGCGATATTCATGCTCTTGACCACTGTTTGCCATGGGTTCCAAAACAAAATCCTATTTTTTGAAGCTGTACTTAAGTGTACCGACTGAAACTAATCTAACCGATATAACACCAATGAATTAATCACTTTTCATTTCATGATCTACCCCTACAAAGACCAGCCAGAAAGTGACCTACATCATCAAAGGACATTTTACTGTCACCTTCCTCAAACGGTAACGTAATATGGACCCTGTCAATATCATCCGAAAAACAAATTCATCCAGACTGGCCAGGGGCTGATAGTCTTTTATATCTGTACTGGGCCATAACCACATTCGTTCACCTTTTAACTCCATTTGCCTAAAATGGCAGAGCTTACGTGATGCCATTGTTATTTGCATTTTAGGTCTCCAGCGTTGTAAAATAAAAACAGCATATCACTTTAAAAGCTCCATATTTGCTCTTCCTTCTCTGTAGCTATTTTGAACTCAAAATTACTCAACATTTTTTCACAATTTAACATTTACTAGCTAAACCTATGTTTATAGCATTGTGGTCACAGTCTTTCCATCACGGATATGTTTCGTTAAACCATAAAAAGAGGCAAACCTTACTAAAATGAAGGTTAGAGTGGAACTGCTTGCTGCTCACTGGTGACTTTCTACATTATCCAACTGCTTTCACACATTTCAACCCCCGAGATTCCTTTATGACTGACTTGGCATAGATGCACTTTTTGCATTATGGTTCAAGATCTTGTAATTGTAAAATGAGACACCAAGGCACATTCCTAAATCAAAGTTTAGGGCTGAAGTGAGCAATACTGGTTGTGGAGTTTCTGGGCTGTCTGCATTTTTTCATTTCAACTCAGCTCTCAACCTAAATTGGCTCACGATTGGCCTAATGGGACCAATTGAACAGCTTCTCCCAGCTCATCAGGTGCTGGCAATTAGAAGAGACTTAGAAAACCTGCAGACACACTGGCCCTCCAGGACCAGGACTGCTCACTTCTGGATATGAGCAATACAAAAATGTAGTTGTCAAAACTGATTTTATCAGTAAGTATCTTTTGATGTCAGGAAATTACTTTTCCCCTGCTCTCAACTCTTGCAAATAACACTGGTAAGGACAAATGACATTCTGAGCACAATGTTCATTTACAGCAGGCACCTCAAACCCTGCTCCTGGAGAGCCCCAGTCCAGCAGGGTTTGTAGGTTACTTTTAAATCACAATGTTCTAAAGATATTGAACTATGTTATTGTGACCAATTAAACAGGCAATTTGATAAATTAGAGATTTTTTAGGACTAAAATCTATGTATTGCTCAACTGTAAAGGACAAGATATCATAATTCGTAACTGAACAGATAACTTGCCTGATTCATCAATAATTACCACCTTTAAAAACTAGTGAACTAGACGACTAACAGGTCTAGGGTTGGACCCTCAACTTCAAAGTTTTTCCCCCCATTGTGGGAGAAAATGAAAAAAATCATTGTAGATGCATCTGAGCTGGGAAAGCGTTGTGCTCACAATGATCACCTGAAGATGGTTCCTGGGTCATAAATCTCCCCCAACCTCTCAATAACAGAGCTGAAATAGGATGTAAACCGCTCATTAAAAAGCCTAGTCCATTGGAGGAACAGATGAGCGGTTGAGGATACAGATAATTAAATTAAAAGTTGACTGTATGACATTAAAGGGAAAAAAAGAGGGAATAATCTATAGGAAACTGCAAAGTTTCTCTTCCCTTCAGAAGACTGCCAGCCTTCCTCTTATCGCTATCCCATACTCTGGCCTGTCAAGCTTTCTCTCCAACTCTATCAGCCGAGCTCACAAAACATTTCCTGCTTCACCGTTGGGCCCATATTTGTACAATCCTTCAGCTCACATTGTCCCATTTCCAAGAACAAGGAGTACCCCCAGCTCCCATCCAAAGGCGGGGGGGCGGGGGGGTGGGGGTGGCTGACATATATTGGCACAGTATCTGACACAGGAAAACAGCTTTCAACACTCTAGCCCATTTCTGCAGCTGAATTCCAGCATGAGATACCACAAGGCCAGACAGCGCTTTATAAGTGTATGAACATAGAAAGTTCTACCTATCCTATACAACAATAGAGGAGTCAACTCACTGTCTTATCTCTTATTACTGCCCAAATATGACCTCTTAGCTCCATAGGGTTTTATGATGTGGAACTACATTCTAAGAGAAACGCACAAATGAGGTGACTAAACCAATCTCTGTACCTTCAGTATCTGCCTTCTTCACTCTGAAAAATATCAAGAAAGATAAAAAAAAACTCAAAGCAAATCCATCCTTTTTCCTTTTTCCCCCCCCAAATCGGTGGTTCATGACAAACAACGAGCACAAGGCAAGGTACACCCCTGTAAGGAACACCAGTCCATCGCAGGGAAGACAGATGCACACAGACACCTAGAGCCAATTTTTCCAGAAGCTAATTCAGCTATGATTTTGGACTGTGAGAGGAAACCAGAGCACCTGGACGAAACCCACAGGAACACAGAGAGAACATACAAACTCCAAACAGATAGCACCACAGCTCCAGGTTAGAACCCAGGTCCAGAGCCCCAGCACTGCAATGAATAATCCTAACCACTGCGCCATTGTGCCACACCTCAAATCAAACCTTTTAACAAAACAATGAAAAAATCTTGCAACCTCAAACAAATTACCATTCTCCTGAGACTCAGCTTTTCTCTGCTTCAAAAATCAGTCTAGAATAAAAGTACCTTTCACTTACTGCAGTGGACAACTAAAATACGAGCAAGCTCTATAACATATACAGATAGTATATGAAAAATCATTCAAATTGGTTTCAAAATTGTTAATTACACTGCAAAAAAGACATCTGAACTAAATAACAGACTCTTTGAGAAAAGTATTGAGTTTGTTATTGGCAAGTAGAGGCCATTACCAAAATTTTTCCCAGATTTCTATAACTGTTTGATACTTACAGTAAAGAACAAATCTTCCAGGACAAAAATAAATGTATTCTGCTTTTTCTTGTGGCAGTCCTCGACTAAAGATCAAATCAATAACTTTCCTCATAACCTGAAAAGGAGGCATCTTCCACAGGTCTGACTGAAATGTGTTTTTGTTGCAAGAGGAATTTACGTGATTATAATAAATTTCCATATGTCCAGAGCATCAATAACAGCAATTTATAATGAGAAGATGGCTCATGCTTCATTTAGCCTGACTTCTGACAAGCAGCTCCTCCATCACTGAGCAAGGCAACTCCAACTCTTCCTCCTTCCGAATCCGGACAGCACAGGTCCGAGCCCGCCTTAAAGATCAATAAAACTTCAGGCAGCAACTGCACATGCACTGCTCTCATCTGGCAAGCATTTAGAAAGGCACCAGCTAAGCAAAGCCTTTAAAACAGGCCCTCCATGTGTTTCAAACTGCTGTAGGGAAGCCTTATAAGAGGAGACAGGCAGTATACCTCACTGGGTGAAAGAGAGAAGGAGATGCTTAGGAAGAGTCGAATTAATATAATAATAGTTCACACAACACAATAAGACTGCACTGTGGAGGAACAGTCAGACTTCTGGACACTAATGTGGCTCTTTCAAGCCAGGAACTTCATTCGCATTTTTTCAGTGAAATGTCTTGCTGCATACATGGGTACAAATATGTTTTGGATTAAAAAAAGCAGCCAAATGTACTTAAAGATAAAAAGCTTTAAAACTGCAAGCAAAATTCATATTGCAACTGCTTTTCAAATTCCAAATAGTCTAAGCCCTGTAATCTACAAATAGTTCAAGACCAAAAATGCAACAACCAAAATTTTATCTCCGTAATTTGTGGAGCTTCTAACTGCTGCTCAATTTTCAGGAAATCCATTCATCCAAACACAAATGCACAAGCTGAAATCCTTAACATGGGAGTTGCTCAATGGCTCTCTCACTGCAAAGCTTTGCTAACCATTCATCCCTCCATCCATTTTCTAACCACTTTATCCAAAACAGGGTCGCAGAGGAGCCAGAGCCTGTCCTGGCAAACAAGGGGTGCAAGGCAGGGTACACACAGGATGGGACGCCAGTTCATTACAGGGTACACTCACACACAAATGCACATGCACACCAGGGCCAATTTTCCCAAAAGCTAATTAACCTACCAGTATGTCTTTGGACTGTAGGAGGAAACCAGAGCACCAGGAAGAAATCCAAACGAGAACGGGGAGAACATACAAACTCCTCAGAGATAGCACCCCAGAAATTGAACCCAGGGCCTCGGCGCTGTGAGGTAGGAAATGCTAACCACTGTGCCACCATGCCACCTGCAATGCTCTGACCCCAGAAATGAAAAAAATCCTAAATGATTCAGCTGATGCAATGACATCACCGTCAAAAATCATCCCTTTCTGCTTGCAGAGCTGTTGTGGCCTTGGGTTTTACACATCTGTTGACCTAAATTGACAAAGCCGGAAAAAAAAAATAGAAGTCAAGACTAAAGGACGAAAGCAGTTCTCTCAAAACATAGGTTTTCTGTAGATCTGAGGCTGCCAAGCTGAGGACTATCAGATTTCACTCCCTCCCTCTCCCAAGCAGCCAGTAAGGATGTCCTACACTCGCGGTGCAGATGTGCTCAGCTGCACAGCTTCCAGTCACAGGCCGAGTGTGTCTCACTGTGTCAGCCGCTTTGTGGAAGAAAGACAGGGCGTAGCTTGACGGGAAAGACAAAAAAAAAACAGTTTCTAAAGGGGCACCATTTTTCCCCACTCCTTCCCCTTTTCCCCAAAGAGTATGTTTCACCAATATCCCCCAATTCTGCTGGGTATAAAATAAAATTAAAATCTGGTGCTGGACGATTGGGATGAGTTATATCTGAGGAAGTTTCCTACTGAGAACTAATGAGAACTGCAGAAATGTTTTAAACTACAGTCACAGAAAACTGTTGCACAACTTGACTAAAAAAAAAGTTCTGTAAGCAAAAGGCTACAGATAATACAACTTTTATTATATGCCAATGTCAAAGTGCTGCCAAGTAAACGTTTCTTCATTTTGTGTATTTTGTTAAGGGGACTTGAGAAAACACTCTTAGTGTGAAGGATTTTGCAGTTTCCTTTGTGGTATATTGGAAAGAAAAATCTTACAGGCTCTATACTGGTTTGTGCTACATATATTGCATCAGAGATATTTTTTCCCATAGTGCCAATTAAATAATAGCCTCCATGACAACAATCTGGGCTGCATTTCCTGTGAAACTAAGGTCATTGGGGGAATTGGTCATAACAGGAAGCAAAACCAAATTAATTCAATTTTGCCTTTCCCAGATTTATTTCTGTTTATCACTATTATTATTCCAGTTTGACACTCCCGCAAATATTAATGTCAAGACCCAGTATATGTTTGACATTTGACCAGGTCTAACAGGCCAAACCTAAAGATAAAGAAGTGGGTGAAGAATCGCTTTTCGCTCTCGGCCTTTCATCGCATAAAGTGCTAAACCGTCGTTGTTCACAGCTGCTCTTCACCTCAACGTTGCAGTGACTTCAGTCAGTGTCATTCACAAGCTACAACCCAATTAACATTGAATGATTTAGCCGTTCCAACAGAAAACAAATGGAACCAGCAGACTAACTGGAACAAAGACGCAGCAGGTATACCAGCTATGAATACAAACAGGCTGTGGCAAAGCATTAACGCTAGTATGCCTACAGTGGTCTCTTACTGGCACAACGTACTGTCTTGCACTCTTTCTGTGTTCTGCTAAATGTGCTCTCTCCTGTGCAAATGCTGCTGGTCTTCAAAGCCATTGCTATAGCAACCAGAAAAGCTGAACCTACACGTACAGCAGGATGTGCTTCGCATCTCCCAGACACTCAGCTTGCCGCACACATGGCAGAGAGCAGGCACCCTCCAAGCAGAGTTTGCAACCCAAACTGGACCGAAACTCAAAGGATTTGTTTTAATAAAAACCCTCCAAAAAAAACCACCTGTAAGCTCATTAAATACATCTGTTGAAATCACTACTTAGAAATAAATACTTCTTCCTCATTTCACAAAAGAAAAAAAATGCAGCTTATTTCAGTATCTGCACTGTGGGATACCTGAGAGCCAGTCCCTCTCATCCACATGTATAAACCTCCAACACTGAAATCAACGCTAGATCCAAGCATCCTTTCAAATAAGGAATAGGAATCAGTTAATTTTTACTCCGGAAACAGGGACATTTTCTTCCTGTGGGTAAAGACTGGAAGAACCTCTTGGGAGTAAAATGAAGATTTGCAGTTTCTCTTGTTAGGACATCAGTTCAGTATACCCAACACTGACTTGTTACCATCTAAAAATATCAACAAAAATGAAATCTTTTTGGATTAAAAAGTTTTGTTTGTTTTTTTTTGAGGAGTGAAAATGAATTCACCTGGATCCTGCAGCCACATGCTAAGGAGCTGAACATTCCGAGCATGAAGAAATTTGGCTCAAGAATTTGATCTTCCACTTGCGCAATCCTCTTTTTTGGATTGACCCCAGAAGCACATGGAACACCGCAACACAAAGAGAGTACTGAACAACAGCAAGTGCAGGAAGTACCTGAGCATTAATGTGGACCCGTCACAGATTTAAACAAGGCCAAGCTGAGAGAGAGAAAAAACACACAGGCCAACAAAATACTAAGACGTGTATCAAAACTGTAATTGTTAGCAGAACCTATGAATACTGGTGTAAACACAGCTAGAATGCTTGTGTTCCATTTTAGTTTCTCTCTTCACATAAAAGAACATCGTTGCACTAGAATGAAGATACTGCAGTCACAACTATCCCCGAGCCTTAGTGTAACTCATCAGATTATGCAAATATCACCAATTCTTGCAGAGGCTTTAAAGGGCTTCTAGCAATATCCTTATAATCTTTAGGTCACAACAACTCTGCTTACTTTCCCTAGAGAAAGGAATAGAAAAGGCAGTGCAATGTCTCACTGATATCTGTTTAGCCTCCTTGAATAACCAGGCATTACAACCAAGCAATTGTCATGTCAGCACTGGAGTTTACACAGTCATTGTCAAGTTTACATAATTTTGTCTAAAAGAAGGTCAAGACTGATACCCGATAATACCCGAGACTCACACCTGGAAACCAAGCTGAGCTGGACTGAAGATATAAGATCTTTGTAGAGGCAAATTGTCACAGGGGCAAAGGAGTCATAAGGTAATAAAAATTGCAAATCCACACTATTCTAATCAGATGGGGATCTTCTTGATAATCTAATCTTGCTGCAACTAAGCAGCCAAGACAGGCTACACCAGCTTTAGTAGGTGGGATTTAAGTTTAGCCTTAATTTACCACAAAGAGAGGATTGAAGCATTACTCCAACGTAGCTTTCCGCTGCCACCCCAGTGTCTTCACCCCTTCCAGATGAATGGATGTTTCTGACCTGTGAGGTAATCGGAACTGGATTACCTCAGCCTAGTGTCAAATATCACAAGCCTGCAGAAATTCCTTTAAAGGATGTTCTGTCATCCTTTAGAGCAACAAAGGGATTAAATATTTGTATAAGAATTAGCAAACAGAAACCAAAGGGCCAAAAATGTAAACAGCAACAAATGCATTTTCATACAATGGTTTTAGACTCTGTGGCCCTGTGCAGTCTGGGTAGGCCTATATATATACAGCTGGGAACAAACTCCAGAGACTCTGCAGAACAAATAACTTCTAAACCTTGTGCCAGCTTGTTTAGAGTCTAAGGCTCTGTTCAAGTAAATTTATAAATCTGCGTTTACACCACAGGTAGCACTTTCTTTTAAGAATTTGTAGAAAGAGCCTTTGAGTTAAGGTGCCAAGACACTGTTTTCAAGTTGTTACTTTTAAGTGCTTTATTAAAAAAAAGTAGACGAGTTCAGCCTCTATGGATAACGACCACATTCCACAAATACCAAGGTTTTATTCATTTTCAAAAGCGCAAAGAATCGGAAAGAGGTGTTTCTCCACCTTCTGGAGTGACCGTGTGCAGGTATTTGGCCCAGGCACTCCGTTCCATCATCCGAGTCTCACTGCAGCCTGCACGGTTTCCCTCAGTGAGCCCCGGCGCCAGGCCCAGGGCACTTCGCTGCCTCTGTGACTCCTGCTGGCACTTTGTGAAAAAGGCAAACAAGCACTTTAGAATAAAAGAGGAAGCAAAAAGGCAAGCCTGCAGATCCCCAGCCGACAGCTGCCCACTCCAGGTCTGCTGCCAAGGGAGCGGATCCAGATTTTGCTACTGACTGGGCGCCAGGCAGCAGACTGCACCCTGCTGTGCTTCAGAGGGGTTTAGCCAGTGAATATCTACAAACCAATATACCTCAGCATCTTAACTGATGCTTCCTTCACCGAACCGTCCTACTAACTGCTTCTATATGCTTCTTCTACCTCCATATACTCTTCTTTCAATTGCTGATAGTCACAATATGCTCACTGTTCAAAACATTCAGAGTGCTCATTTGAATTCAATGCTCTGTTGCCTTGGCAGAAGGGAAGAAGTTCCAACCTACTAAAAGATTAACTTAAAATATGACTGGAAATAAGATTTTATGGAGTCAGAAGCACATTAGGTTTTTTTTTATATTACAAATGCCAGTTATTTATTATCCACCCACCCAACGGAGAAGACCCAGTGGGGCGTCTCGGCACACAGCTATGAACCCTAAAACTACACACGGGGGAGGAGAAGCGTAGACTAACCGTTTCAACCCACTCACTGGCAAGCCGGGTCTGTAACTGGTTTATTATGGACAGACACATCCCACAGGGGTCGCTGTGGCACTGGGAACCGACAGCACCCTGCCGACTCAACCCAACACTTCAACACCATGCCACTTGAGAAACCCTAGCAACACAGCCCGGACCTGAACCTGCAACACCAGGATCACAGACCTCAGCCTACGTGCAAGTGGGCACCATTACCGGATGATCCATTTCTTGGGAGCACGAGTAGCACATTTTAAATCATAAGATTTTAAAAGACTACATCATTGAGCCAAAGCCATATAATATGAAAGACTTCAGCAAAGGGAGAGAGAGACATTCAGCTTCAATGGATACTGTTTTCTCATAGTGGGGGTAAGTATATAAGCTACTGCTCTGTGTGGAGGCGAGTGGGAAGATCAGCACTTGGATTGTGGCGTAGGGAAGGTTTTATGTATACTGCAAGTCTTCAGCAAACATGATGTTCAATCCTACAGCCCCGTTTTGATTATTATAGGGAATCGCCATTAACAACAAACACCGATAATTGTCCGCTCTTTTCAGTGAAGCTGGACTCTAGTTCCAGACACGGCTCCACTTCCATATCTAGGCTTCCACCCTGGGTTGCTAACATTCCTTCAGTCAAACAACCCGGGAAATTAAGGAGATGAGAAAGTTGTCAAAATTGAGGTTTGATTTAACATAGTAAATTCTATTTTCAGTCCCTCTCATGATTTTGCAAGCCTTAAATCAACATGTCTGTGTTGTTGAATATTTCCATGTAACAAGATCATTTGCCCTTTTCTAAGCACCATACAATGCAGCCTTGCACGATTCTGAAACTTGAACATTATATCTGTACCAAAGATTTGGGGATCACTACCCAGTTTTCAAATTATCTCAAAGCATTTGCATAATATTTTCAACTGGTCTTTCTCAATACTTGTAATTGTCTGGTTGAGAACAACTTTTGTCTTTTGGTACTATAACCCCCCAACCCCCACACACACACACCTTTCACTTCAAACAGCTCATAATGGGCCCTTACCCTTTCAATCCACCCCCCCCATGTGAAATTTCAAAACATTCTCTGCACAGCTTGTTTGACATTTAATGCTTCTGATGTTTTCCCCCCCCCCCCAGACTGGTGCAGAATCATCCCCTGGGTACTAAGTGAAAATATCCGTCGGCAGCTCAGCTCTCACAAGAATCCTTGAAATATTTCAATCCTTGCATCACAGACCCGTTCCAATCTGTACAGCCTCCTCGCTGTCAATCCCCTGCCACCCACCAGACCGCCCACCCCTTTGCTGCCGAGACAGAACGGCTCACTCCGTTCGGGATCTCTGATGGGCGCCGTGCCACACCGCTGTTCTTCAAATCACGCAGCCAAGGAAATAATGACAGCAGCACGAATGCAGGAGGAATAGCAATGAGAAAAGAAGCAAAATTGTTCTCAAGGAATTATGGCTGGAATTACACTATGCGACACTGAACCAATTTGTTCTGATATAATGTAACCCACCTGATTGTGACACTAATGACCTCTTCTACTTTACAGCTTGTGTTCTGATGGTGTGAGAGAACAGTGACTCCCCTCCCCCCAGCCCCAGAGGAAAGCCTTAAACTTAAACCTTAAACTCCTTTGAAAAGGAACTAATATCTGCAGTTTCCCATAATTCTTCCCCATCTGTTACAGGACCGCACCATAACGAGCATCCCAAAATGCCTAACAAAAACACAGTACCTACTCACCTTCTTCATCTTGAAGAAGCAATAAGACTGTCCTACAGAATACTGCACATGCCCCTGAAGAGCCAAAGTCTTATATTCCAAATACAAAACCTACAGTCACCAGATAAGAGCCTCTGCAGATGCACTGAAAGTTTAGAATACAGTTCTACCTCTAAAGTTAACAAGATAACATCCCTGAACTGACAAATGAGACTTACAAGTTGCTGTCCCATGAGAGATGATGCTGTATTATTGTAGTTTAGATCAGTCTATTGCAGGGCACACAGACAAACATGAACACACTCGCACCAGGGCCAATTTTCTCAGAAGCTAATTAGCCTACTAGTATGTCTTTGGACTGCAGCACCCAGAAGAAACCCATGTAAACACAGGGACACCGACATACAAACTCCACACAGATAGCACTTCAGGTCAGGAACTGTACCCAGGTACCCAGCGCTGTGTGGCAGCACTGCTAACCACTGTACCACCATGCTGCCCAGGTTTTTAATTCACATTCAGGGAAATACTAACCACAACAAACTAATTTGGAACATAATTACAAAAGGACCAAAAGAAGACGGTAACAAAACCAACAATTTGTGCTGTAAGGACCAGGCTTTTCAGTGTCTTCACACCAGGACGCCTGCAGCCGAGTTTCCTTTGTAATCTAGAAGAGTAAACACCTGCACTCACCTCTGAACCTTTCCTGCGTCAGCTGTGCCCATGATCTCAGGTGTGTCGTACAGGTATTTAAACAGCTTTTACTTAAACAGCTTTCACGTGAAGACTTCACTCAGAAAAGCTCAAGGTTCAGCAGCTCATTGTTTTAAAAGACTGTGCTAGGGGATTTTGTATCTCCTCCCACTCTTCCAATTTGGGCTTCCGAAAGCTTGTTTGTCCGACAGAGCAGTAGGTACTATTTGATTATTGTGGATGACAATAGTCTGGGGGTTGGCTTATAGACTGTTATCACTTGAAAATTTGTTCTCAATATAAATGGTTATTCTCGCCAAAATTCAATACTAGAAGATACCAAATGTTAATACCAGGAAAATCAATACATAGGGTGTCTTATCAAATTTAACTGGACTCTGCATCTGAATGATTATTCAATTATTTCATGCATTCCTCATAAATGACAAAGTGCTAACCCTAGCCCTAACGCGACAAACTGACAAGCTGGTAAAATGTTCAAAATCAAACTAATAGAATTTGGAATTCACATTAGTACTCAGCTAATTGGCATATCTGTACAAAGTGTTACTTATTTTTTTACTTATTTTCATGTTACATTATGAAACTAAATTTGGAATTTGTATCAGATGTCACAGATACAGTTTCATATCCTTGAAAAGCTTCACAGAACCAATAACCAAAGGGATGCGATCAGTTCTACCACAGTGACAGTCACTGCAGCGTTATGACTTTATAGCCTGCTTGCACTGGAATTCAGAACTCAGGCAAGGCTGGGTCTGGTCAGTACTGGGATAGAAGACCTAAGGAAATCCAGGCTGCTGCTGCAAGTGATATTGTTGGGTCAGCAAGTGTCACTCACCCTCTGAACCAGAATGTTTACACCACTCCTCTAGTAGGCCCTGACTACTTGGTCATTAAAGATTCCAAGACACAGTCTTCAATAGTAGAGGCTTTAAACCCTGTACCCTCAATCAAGGCCACTCAATTCACCCTCACTGACTTCCCTATCCAAATGCAAGGAATTATTATTATTAGTGCAACCAAAGATAAAGAATATTAGACACACAAACAGCAGGTTAAACAGGCTGAAAGAGCCATTCCTCATTCTCCCTGGGTATGTACAGACAGGTGAAGACAAAGCTGGCAATACAAAAGTATCTGGGTATAGAATTAATAATGAATAATTCTACAAAATGTCCTTCGTGGTCCTGCTCAGAGTAGCCAATGCTGTAAAACTGCACAACATGCAACATCAAAATGACTGGGCTTTGAAAATAAAATGGACACCCAGAGATTATGCTCTTTTACTGACTGTTGTTCACAGCTTTAGGCCCAGAAAGCATGTTTTGCTCTTTTAAAAAAACTTTTTTGAGCCTTATGCTCTTGGCTCATTTAAAAAAAAAAAATCCTAGAAATGAACGGCATTACAAGGAGTTTGTCAGAACAGTACGCTGAATGTTGGAACGGAGGTGGAAACCTCAGCAAAAAGCTACTTACTCTCAAAAGACACCGGAGAACATGAAAAGATGGGGACATGGGTAACTGAAAACATTCAGCTTCTTAAGTACCACAATGCTGGGAGCCAAGGTGTAACAGTATAAGAAAAGAAATTAGCCCTGTATATCTTTAATTTCAGTGATTGAGATCATGTATTGAGCAAAGCTTTTACAATAGAAAAAGATAAATATGTGACCCTACAGTATTTGGTTATTTTTTTAATTGTGTTATGGAGTAGAGTTTATAAAACATGAAAGGAAATAACACTCCTAGCAGAAACACTCAAAGAACAATACCCATCCTTCCCTAGTACTTCATCTCATTCGGGGTCATGAGGGAGCCAAGCCTATACTGGGCTCAAGGCAGGATACACTCTGGATGGGACGCCAGTCCATCGCACAGCACGCACACGGATACACACTATGGCCAATTTTCCCAGAAGCCCCAATAATACTACTCTATTCCCAAAAAACAAATATAAAAAATGTGTGTAATAGTGTTTTATAACTTAAGGCAAGGGCAAAAGGTTCAGGTTGCTAATTGACTAAAAGGCTTACTTTAGCAATAAAAGATGCTATTATACTGGACTAATTCCCCCAGTTTTGGTTGGTCTCAATTCAAGAGTCCAGCTTGCTGTTTTATGTTGGTCAGTAATTTCCCGATTAAGGATCATCTTCTGCAAAGAAAAAAAATCCTTCAAAAGACAGCAGCACATCTTACTCCGCTGAAAATGGGACAGTTCACATAAAAAGCCTACACTGGGGGGGAAAACGCTATTCTAAGAAGAAACCATTGAAATGCCAAAAGGTACACAAATTCCAGTGACAACCACAATGAAAAATCGGTTAAGGAGAAAATTTTTTCACATGTGGCAAAACATCTTGTGGTGTTAATGCGCAACTTCTAGATGATTTGCATTTTTCTTAGCAAAGGAAGAAGTAACACCAACCCTTCGCTCTGTTCTCACAAGAGCTGTTGCCAGTAAATTTCAACAGGCCCCCTTTTGCCCCATTCCCGCAAAAACAAATCGCCGCAGAGAGGGACAGAGACACATAAACATCTTTAAACATAAATCATCCACACTAATGCAAGAGAATGCCTTCCTGTGCAACACCACTTCCCCAAAGCAACGGAAATGTTTCAAAATGCGTTGCTCCCAGTGGCATGTGAACTGGCTCTCTGTGCAAAAGGCGACAAAAGTCCCCAGTCAGGGGCAAACGCTACAGAGAGGAGGGCGTTCTTCTTCAGAGGTGAGAAGCAGGGCAAGATATTCAATTCAAATTGACATTCCATGTAGCTTTCATCCTGGAGAAGGATATGGCTGAACTCAAGACACCTCGTCCTTTCAAAGTCTAGAAGAAACCCCTTCCAGAGAATGCAATCAGAAGACAACACTGCTCACTGCAATGTCCATCTTGCATCCATCTTCCAATCTCATTTTCCTGTTTTGCAATAGCCAATGAAAACAGAATATACACTACAGCAGGGGAATGCTTGTCACCCTTCCAATTCCAGACCAAGTCTTTGCTCCAGCTAACTCTTAATTATTGAATTCATCAGCAGTGCCTGGGCTAATTAAGCAATTTAAGGATCTGCTTCCTTCTTAACTTACTTAAAGTTCAAAGTCCTGTTCTTACAGCAGGGAAACCAGTTACCAAGGTTGACTGACCCCATATTACAGCTTTATCCATTAATCAACACAGTCACACATGTCAGAAGAGACAGGATTTGGGGATTCATCATATTATCAATATCAATATCATATTATTAATTTTAAATAAAAAGTAATAATGACAATTTCTCTATTTTCTGTCACCTGAAGTTGGGCATTTTTTTCACTTTTATTCTAAGTTTTACTTTAAAAGATGCATTTGTTCCAAACCAGGACATTTGCTTAGCACATCTTAGACACCCAAATGCAAAAACAAAGACAACTGAAGAAATAAGCAGTTGAAAGAAGCAAAAATAAGTGTAGTTGAGGCATATTCTTTCTAGTTTTACAAAGCAGCAAAACATAAGTGCTCTTTTCAAGGCCTCACTTTTGTTTTTTTAAGTTGTCTGGAAGTGAAAGATGGAATAAATATAATGGCCTTGTTGTTAAAGTCACTTTCTATCAGCTTTTTCTCTTCTTCTGTAGTCTCCCTCAACGTGTAGATATTAACATGCAGTCTTGCTCGAAAAAGACCTGGTTCCCTACTGAAACATGTCAAACAAGAAGTTAGTGTTTCAGCAGAACTAAAATCTGCCGACCTAATCTTAAAGGAGAGCTTCAGAGAGTTTGACTTTAACTAGACTTTACTGTCTATTGATAAATAATCACAGCAAGTAACATTAAAATATAACCCCCACTCACTATAAAAAGTCTGTCTCCCTAAATGAAAAAGAAAATGCAAATACAGTGAATGACACCTTACAAACGTGCAGAAAATTTATATTTGAAAAATCAACTCCCTACTTACTGCATAACTTTAAAACACCATTTTAAATACCTCCAGAGACAAGGAATCTGAGATCTTATTCTTACGAGTCTTTCATAGGGCAAGTTTAGCCCGGCCTAGAGGTTTTAAATAACAAAATAAGCTTCACATCAAGTGCACAGTCCAGACATTCACGATTTAAGCCGAGAGGAAAATTGGTGTCATTTGCTCTGGAGTGTAAATATTTGGAACCTACACTCCCAACTAATTCTTAACAATAGTAGTCTGGCAAATATCCAAAATTTGTAAGGCTGACTTTGTTAGGCCATATCTGCAAACTCCTGATTAAAAAATGCAAAATAATACTTCCAGCAGTGCTCAGCCAGTACAGGTGCTTGCCCAAGTACAGTAGAGTCATGGGAGTCTGGATCATGTCACCAGCCGACTGTCAGTGGAATTCTCCAGGAAAGGACAGTGGGATTAGCCAGCCTGGGTTCTCTCAGGTAGACAGTTTCCGCTGTGGCCTCCTGAGCCCTTGGAGGCATGTGGTGCCTCTCTTCCAATGGGCATCAAACCTTCAGTGAAGCCGGAGTCGAGTCGGAGAACATGAGTCGTCAAATTTAACGACTGCAGTTTCTGAATCTCACTGCCTTTTCGGTCCTAGAGGATTCCGACTAGGAATCGCAGGGGGTGACTAATTACACGACTCCCTCATGACTTTTCATCACGGTTCCAAATTTGTATTGCGCCGCGAACGTACCGCGAGATCGCCTCATATTGGCAGCCAACACAACGTGGAGCACAAGAGGAGCACCACATGAAAGTAAACAAACATGGAGAACAAGCACGTAAACATCTTGAAAAATGTAACAGAGGCATTGTTGTCCACAAATAAACATCTTCAAAAATATAGTTCTTCTTCATAAATATAGAACAAATTTACAAAATTTTTATACAAAAATACAAAACACCTTTAAATAATATAATGGGCACATTATCTCACAAGTACACATCTAGTTCACTGCCCACCCCTACGACTTGCGACTCACTACGAGAAAATCACACCAGTTTGATTTTGTCCGAGCGAGTCGAGAGTCGTAGTCGTAGGTAAGAGCGCTATGACTGAGTCGCTGGGGGTTTCACACTACACAACTGACGGTAACGGGCGCACGCTGCGACTTTCTACAACCCGCTGTGATTTTCTTACGATTATGTAAATGAAGGCCACGACTGAAAATCCTAGGAAAAGTCAGGTAGTGTGACGCCAGCATAAGAGGATGCGTTTCCTATGATGTATTAAAAATCATGCGACTCAAAAGTTGACAGGTCGGAGGAGTCAGCCAACAGCTCCTTATTCCACCTAGTCTCAGGGAACGCTACGAGCCGAGATGTGAATAACACACAACTGGCCCAAATCAGGAGAACAGGAGAACAAATAATGAAGTTCCAACTTATTTTAAAAAGTGTAATGAACAAAAGTTGACCACAGCTCCTTTGACGTTCACATTAAATGACTTTTGAGAAGTTTGATCACTTAAGAGGTAAGGAACTTACAATTTGGATATGGATATTCTGAAGGAATTATTTAGTTTGAAATCTCAAGTGGTCATCTTCATTTTAAAAGCAGGCTCAGTGCCCTCTCTCTTCCTGCACTACAGATCAGGGACCAGACACATAAAACTTCCAACATATTAACCTTAGTCACATGGAGAGATGGAGTTCATTCATTAGCCAACAGTGGGTCACGGTCAGTAAATCAACGTTACAGTATTGTTAATACCTGAGAAATGTGGTCAGACCATCAGAGGAATGTGCAGTCTGACCCCATCAATCAGCCGCAAAGAGACAGGGGCGGCCAGCCGTGACGAGAGTTCGAGAGCGCAGTGAATCGATGGCCTGGCCCTTGCAGGGATTTACAACCCCACGTTCCCCTCCCGTTCTCAGCACAGGCCTCCTCGTTTAAATCAGACACCGCGCTCAACAGAGCCAAGTACCCCTGAACATCAGACTCCAAACAGATTCTAGTTTTCTTACTTACTCAAGGTTAGAAACATCTGTCAACTGGTTTGTTTTTCCTTTGTTCCTTTGTCTTTAAATTTGAAACTGGCAAGAATTACATTTGCTTATTTAAAACAAAATGTTAAAGGAGTTAAAAACTAAGATCCATTTTTTTACTGCTACTTCCAGTGTACCATCCTGGCATAGAGAGATATAAACCATCTACACATGTGTTTTCTGAACTTCAAACAAGCATTAGCCAGTGGACTCAGACTTCAAAGCCCTTTTTTCTGTCTTGCTGTAGTGTGTCTGGAGTAAAGAGGCTGATCCGTAAATTAATGAATTTACTCCCCGTCTAATCCTTTTGATGGTTTCTTTCCTTCAATTCACATCAGAAAGAGATCTTTAGTATCTACCAGCCACCAAATGATTGCAGTAATCAAAAGAGGGAATCAGCACACGTCTCCTCTCTTCCTGGAGAGAAGTGGGACAATTCACGCTGCCTAATAAGAGGTTTGTCAGGACTACCCAATGCATTGCACTGGGAGGTATGCAGGAGTGGGTCAGTCTGCTCGTTTTCAAAGAGTTCAACCTGACAAGAATGTAAGATACCTAAGAAAAAGAGACAAACATGAGAACACTAAATGGAATTTTAGGCACTTGAGATATTCTCTGAATTTCCTAAGCATTCATCTCTTAAAAGCCTTGAAGAACACAAAGACTTAAGTCTAGCTCTTTGACAACACAAAATTAACCTAAAGCGAGGTAAGTGCAGGTTCAACAGGAAATGAGACAGATCACAGCAGTCAGATAGGGAAGCCCATGTTCCTTTTCTGCAGATGAGGAAATGTCAGACAGTTGCATTTTTGTTGAAACAGTCAAGTCAGAACATGCTTGGAGATTTCACATAACATTTGTTTGTTCCTGCAATCTACAGCTAGCTGGGCACTTTTAAGAAACTGAAATAAAAAATAAGAGCCATACTACACTGAGGATACGAAAATGGTTTCCTACCTCTGATATATGCTATTAATAAACACTGTGCTGGTGCAAATCTAATCATGTTTATATATTCTCTTCTTGTCTCTACACACCACCTGAATCCTGTTTTTGTCCACTGTTTTTAAAATGTTTTTAAGAAATACCTGTTCACAGGGTAATTATAAGGTTTTTCTTAGACCCCTGCTCTATAAAACTGTGCCCTGTTTGGCATACAAATACAGACCACAAACTGAAATCTATATCCACAGAGCCAGACAGTTTGAGCACAGCTGTGGAAAAGTGATTCATGTTGTTACACTTCAGATATGAACTTCCACAAGAACTTTTTATAACCTAATTAGTTGCCTGGCATTTAGTAAATATTGGAAACCGTTTCCGCTACTGGAATTAAAGTGTCTGTTATTGTTGCCTTTGAGGTTTTTAAAAGCGTAATAAGTTCATAAATGAAACGGGCCAATTCAAAGAGCTGAATTATATAGTACAGTGAAAACGATATACAGCCTCGACTTGGCACATGTACTGAAGAAAATACAGGGAATGTAGACAGCAACAACACACAAGAGTGCTGATGTAACGAGTGTCAGACATTGCAAACAAACTACAAGATTATTGACTCAAACGGTGGTTTCCTTGAGCAGACAAACAGCAGAATTTCCCCAACCCTGTCCAGCAGATCTCTTTAAGTGATGACCCCAATTATTGTTCAAGAGGGCTAGTGTCTCTACAGATTTTAAGGGCCCAAGTGGACTGATCGACCTGAATAAAACATATTATCACTTTAATTGGACTCATTTAACAGCTTCTCCCAGATTTTAGAACTCTACTGCTTTAAAGAGACCTGGAAAACGTGCTAAGACTCCAGTACTACGATTGGAGACCCCTGCCTTAGCTGAATTAACACGTTGCTTGATTTTTTTTTGCTGCTGAATAGTTGGAGGGGTTTGAGACACTTATGGAACCCAACAGTTGAAAGGCAGCCCAGGGAACTGCATTCCCCATCATCCCATTTTTCAATATGCCACATTTCATTGCTCCGTGGCTCTTGGTTTTCATGACCCAGCGGTTTCAGAACCACCCTTGTCATGCGCTGTGCAACGAGAGAAACTCAAGAATATCAAAAGATAAAACCAGCATCCAAGCAGATTTACCATTTGCTCCAGGCTAAAAAAAAAGGAGCAAAGGAGAGCCTCTCCTCCTCTGTTCTGAATCTCGGTGCAGTCCATTTCAATTTATTTTTGGGTCCGTGTTTGTTGGGAGAGAGGTGCTTTGGGGCAGCAGCACAGAGGTACAGTGGTTAGCACTGCTAACCAGAGTCTAAATCGCTACCTGTGGTTAATTGGTTTCTGGGAAAATTGGCCCTGATATGCGAGTGTGTGGATGTTTGTGTGTGTGTGCCCCATGATGGACTGGCATCCCGTCCAGGCTGTACCCCGGGTGGGGGAAGGAAAAAGGACAGTTCAAACCATCACCTGGGACTGACTTTTAGCCTGCTGAATACCCCCATTCTTCAAAACCTGCTTACCATAGATCTCTGAAAACAATGCCCACACCCCATTTGGTCCATTACCTACACAATATTCGCAAACCGTCCCTGTGAGACGCAAGTCCTGCCCTGTGAAAAGTCACACAGTAGAGAGGAAATTTAAATTCTAAAACACACTATAATTACAAGTGGAATTAAACTGCTAGACTGAAATCTATCATTGTGTCTATTATCACATTGTGAAAAAGAAACACACTAAACATCACAACAGAGGGCTGCCAGTAAGACTCCACTGGTAATCAGCAAGAGATGTTAAGTAAATGATGATATATAAAGAAAAAAATGTTTATTTTGCAAACAAAGACCTTAACTTTTGCCAAAGTAATAGAACTAGACTACAAATGTTAATAGTAATAATGTTAATTGAAAACAGGATACATGCTTGCCTCTAAATATCCAGCACAAACTGATTTAAAACTCTTTTTTTCTACTTAACAAAAATTCTGTTTTTATGGCTTTAAGAGAACTTGACCTCCAATGCAGGCTGTCCAAACTGGCTGCATTTTGTTCGAAATACCACAAGACTAGGAATAACAATTTTAGAGCAGATAAACAAAAGTCAGACTTTGCAAACCCCATTAACTTTTTAAACTTCCGTTCATTCCCAGCAATGGATGGCAGTCTTATTACATGTTGTCTTGCAGATTCACAGGCTCATCTTAGAGTCTGCTTCAAAACAAAGACTCAACCAGGAAGCAAAAAAGTCACAGGCACTCCAAAAGACAGCAAATAATTGTGTGTGGTGGTCTTTCATGAGAACTGAGGCTGCTAATTCACTCCCTGAACTTACAATAGAGGGGGGAAAAGCGTCTGGATTGAGCTGGTAATTTGTTACACAAACGTGCAGGACTGTAAGTCAAGTAGAATTGATTAGTGTATGCAGTTAAATGGTACTGAGGCACAAAAGGGCTCTGTGAACAGACTCAGGCTGCAAAAACAGCCCTATGCATCCAGAGGCGTGCCTGACACACTGTTATATCCCTAAACGCCTGGGTGTGTTGCCTTTCACAAAACGTTTTAACCTTTGCAGAAATGATTTATCTTACAGGGGTTTTGGAAGCCTTCTCAAGTATGGGAGTTAAAGCTCTCTACCAACTTCTATGCTGAAAATATATGACCGACTCCCTCCCTCTCACTATATCATAACTAATGGAGCAACCTTATTTCAAAACCTTCTACCCGCCACTCCTCCCCCCCACCCCAACCTACGTATCTAGTCTCCCCAAGTCGTTTTTCTCCTCTCTCGTTTCGACTCCAACCTCCCCAACTCTCTGCCCCCCCTCTGAACCAGTTCCAGTCTGCCTTGCTCTCTGAAAACAGTTGGAAAAGCCTGCCCCCTCTTCAATCCAGTCAGCCTTTCCCTCTTCACATCTGTAACCCAGCCCTTTTCTCTTTAGTTCCAAGTGTTACACAAGCATTCCTCAGTGTCCGGACTGGGCCCTGATCAAACTGCCCTTGCTTTCTTCCAACAGCCACAGCAGTTCCTGTCCTTCCAGGTCTCCCTGCTGACTTCCACAGTGGTCTTCAGTGAGCTGAAACCAACGTGCACGACCTATTGATCCGACAATCTTCCACTTCTACCCATTAATTGCACAACATGTCTGAATTCAGAACAATTTCAGAAAAAAAATGCTTTGTCCAGATTTTCACAGAAGATACTGGGCAGTCTTTGAAGTTTTATAGGGACACTTGACACAACTGACATTGTGTTGAAATTTAGGATGCAGTGATCTTGGGAAGTCATGCAAAGCCTTTTTTCTATTCTATATTTAGAATAATGCAAATATTTGCTAGCCTTTTTTGAGGTTCAATATGGGAAAGGAAATGCTGGATTGCTTTGAAATACATTATAACGGATATACACACCGCTCGGTCTCGACGGGATTTGGAGACAACACCTTTAAAACAATATCTGCACCTTCTGATTTTGAACTCCGTATACCTGATCTCCTCTGTGTTTTTTTTTTTCCTTTTGCACGGTAGCTCTCTAATGACATAATCTCGAAAATTAAAAGCCGATGTTTTTGGGAACCAAAAAAAAAAGTGTTCTTACATGAGCAAGAGGGGCCGATTATTACCATTTTTGGGCAAGCCAGTCGCAGCCATGCCCAACCCAAACCACACCGCTCACTCAGATTCCTGAACTAAAAAAAAAAGTATTTTCCCCGCTTATACCAAAGTGTGGAAGCGAGAGGACAAATATTTCACCCAACTGCTAAATTCTTCTGAGAGCCCTAAACTACTGGGTTTTATTCTTTGTGAGGAAAACTTTACGCCTCATTAAAGTAGATGTGTCCGAAAAGAGGAAAAATAAAGAGACGGAAATGCGGACCCTCGGGTAACACCAAGAAAACCTATAGGTCAGTAGAAAAAAAGGCAGAAACGAATATCGAAAGAGGACATAATAGCTTCATTCCCGGCCTTCCGCGCTCTTAAAATGATAGCTTACTGCAAACAAAAAGTTATCGCTGAATGCAAACAGACCACCTTAGTATCACTACCTGAATTAAAGGCAAAGGGCCAACACCCTTCCTTCGACTTCAATTAGGCCGTCATCGCAGCTTTCCTATTCTTTCCTGAAACATTATAACAGCTTTGATCACCAGTAAGGGAACCGTGTAGCGTTTCGTGGAAAGAAATGCAGTCGCAGTTACTAACAGCGATATAACAAGTTGAAGTTGAAGGTGCGTAGGGAGGTAGCAGAACTTCTGCGGTCGATGTTTCCGATGTTTTTTTGTAACTGACATCTGTTGCGTTGTGAAGACAACAATGCTTTCCACATTTTGTGTAAACGTTTCTCATCTAACGCTTTTGTCCGAAAACGTTCAACTGATAACCTCTCCTGCGACTTTTCCCTGTCACCGACAGAACTGCTGCGCTTGTGACGTTACCATTGTAAGTGTGGAAAATACGCTCTGCTCTTGCCCAAATCCAACGATTTTATTCTCGCTGAACTCCAGCGTAGATCGATAAACGGCAAAAAAAGCCGTTTTCTTTCTGTCTACAGCTCAGTTTTCCAAACGCGCAGCTGAAATCGATACGGTGGGTCAGCTTTTTAATAGCACAGTTCATACAAGAGAGAATTTGGTAGAAAGCACCAGCAAAACGATTTATTGCAACGGGAAGATGTGTATGATGAAGCTTCTACTTTGGCACAACTGATAAATTCGCAAATACGCAGTATATAATCGTTTAATAAGCTCCCTCACTGGACGTCAGTTCAGCTAAAAATCTGCTTAACCCCTGATAGATGAAAGTATCAATTTCCTGTAGCTAGAGCTGATTGTCAGACCCACACAGGCAACATCCGTGCTGCTGCATCTGGAGATGCCGCCCCCTCAACAAGCACCTTCCTTGCTTACAATGAGGCGTTAAATGAATAGAGGGATCGTTTTACCTTTCTCTGCTGTTTTTCCCAGGCAGGATCCAAAAGTAGGTCCCTGTCCCAGTCGTCTTCTTGCTGCCTGTAATCGGTATTTTCCTCTCCATCATAATGATCCATTTTTATATCTCGTTTTTTTTTGGTTGCTATTCCCGTTTCCTCTTCGATGCACGGTTGCTGCAATGCAATTTTCCTGAACAACTGGGAAGGATGAATTAACGGGTCCCTCGCTCGCTCACTCCCAAGCCTTTCACTCGCTCGACTCCTTGCCTGTCTGGTTCTGCTACGGAGCTAGAGGCGTATGGCAAATAGGCAGTTCCTTGTGCAGCGCCGACACAACCAAAACTTTGCTTAAAAGAAAAAATAAACCCCTCTTTGTACGTGCTATTTGATTGGTTTAGGGGCGATACTTCAGGCCCGCCCCTACCCTTAATTTGGATTGATTGGTTATTGTAGCTGTCCTTCATGGATCTAAAAAAAAAAAGTAGGTTGACTGATATTGGCCATGTGACACGACCCCCTTTAACCAGAAACAACACCCCCACAGAAGTTCGATCTCGTAATGACTAGACGATACTTGGGGAGCACTCACCCTATTTAGCAAATCATTCCCTGTGTACGCTTGAAGGTGTTGCTAATATAATCACATAAAATGCAAAGCAAATTATATGCAAATCAGAGAGAAAAGGAAAAGCGTTTAGACTACGTGGTGCGCTCTGTATTGTCTACAAGAGTGTGCTGTACCTTTCCTAGTGTGTGCTTCAAAATCCTAAATTTCGCTTTGCACCTGGGATGAATACTTTGCTCCTAGTTCACAGGGGTTACTGTCCACGTACTCGCTATCCAAAGAACTGCCTTATGTACTTTTACACACAATACAAGTCACATTATATGTTATTGACCTACAGAAACTACGTAGCTCAGATGATAATGAGATTCCATTCCTACACGTAAGACCTGGCTACCTGACCACATTTTGTGAATGTTTATCGCCACTGTGCTGCAGATTGCGTTGGATTGGCGAGACCCACCCCACACATGCTGCTGCTCTTGCGGGACACTGTGTAGGACTGCTGTGCTGAAACACGAGCTGTCCCTAAGGATTTGCGCGAGTGCACGGCTGAAGCACGAACGTAGACAAGGGAGAGGGATTGTGTGGATGTCCAGTATCAAGGCTGGCGTTGCAATTGTGTCTTGCAATAATAAAGCCACAGTCTCTTCGTAGGACTTGAGTGTGTGATCCGTTGGGACCGCGGCATTCCCTTGTGTTTGTAAATCTGAATGAGTAAACGTACAACGCGTAGCTAAATACTCCTGCCGTTTCTTGTATGGCTGTTACTGCAATCTGTTTGATTCGAGGATTGTGCAGGTAAACACAGATTGAGCTAATATTGTAACGCATACAGCATTAATATGCAATGACGTAACATAATTTCCAAAGCATTTGGGAAGATTTGGAAGATTTACAACGATACACACTTAGGCACAATCTTTCAATTTCTTTGTGCGAATAATAGCCAGGCAAAGAGAATGGTATCATTGTGAAATTTTTGATTTTAAACTAATTAATGCGTCTGTACAGACTAAATGTTTATTCCTATGATAGATCGGCTTTCGAACATTTTAGAACAAAGCGAACTGAATATACGTTAGGTCAAATTTGCAAACTTTACGTTTCCTTATGTAATAAAGATAAATGGAACAGTAATCCAACGTTGCATTTTATTTCCTGTCTAATGATCATTGCGACGTGCAACTTAAGCTGCCTTTTTTGGTAAGCGTTTGTAAACGGTATCCTAGCAACAACAGTGCCTGAAAGTATTGTATATAGTTTTACTACCAATTTATACTTGTATAATACGTTGTTACAATATATGATTTTAATTTAATTAAGTGGTTATTCATATAACCCTGTTTTCAATTTTTGTTTAGTTTAGCATTGGTGATTAAACAATATTTTTAAACGGTGGTGATCAGAAGACCCATGAAATTCCATCAAAAACAGAGAGATGGAGAGCAACAAAACCCCAATAAAATGGTGAAACAGAAAGTCTGATGTACAGAAATATTTTTTTAAAAATAACCACTGTATGTTTAAATCTTTCAATCTATTGTACACGTAAATTTATATTCCAAAAATCTGGGAAAACAACAGCTTCAGATGTAAAAACCCTCAAAACTAGAAATATGAAATTACCAAAGAGCTAACAGCATTGAAAACAGACCATAGGTCTACGAGTAAGGACAGCTCTTAAATGCGAGTATATGACATTAGTCCTGATAATGTTTTATTTCAATACACCGTATGCATAATATGGTGTATCTCTTAATTTTCTAACACTACTGATACTTGCTATTTACATAAATATATTGTAATTATAACTTTATAACAATATTTAAAACTATTTTAAACTATTTGAAGTACCGAAATAGGCATTATAATGATGAATACATTTTTAGTATCAATGAAGATAAGAATGCTTCATTGACTCATTACATTAAGTCTCCACTTAGAAAACACACTGTTGGCTTCAAGAATCTTCCACCAACTCACTATCTGTTGGTGTTTTCTAGTTAGGAAGTCCCCATCAGAACAATATTTCACTAGTTCTTGAATGTACAACCCTCATGCTTGACAATAATGAAGTACGAATTCCTGCCAGAAGTGTCCACAGTAGCAAGGGTCTGAGTTTGTTGTGATGTCATCTGCATCAGGTCATTTATCTTTCAGATGTGTACTAAAACGTCTCCTGAAAACAGGGTGTCTCAATGCAATCTGATAGCCTGGTAACTCTCAAAATCCACAATGCACAATTGTTCCAAACCCTGCACCAGCTGAGCTTTCATTCATCATGAATGAAATTGAAATATCAAGTTAACCGTTCCACAGGCATCACATCTGGACCATTACGACTAGATGTGAGAATTAATCAAAAGAGTAATGAGTTAAAAAGATGTTTACAAATCTGAATTAATGCAGTAGCAATTATTGTACTGTATTTAGATAAGATCAAATGCATTTTCTTAGGATTTGTTAACAAACATCCCTTACAGAGTCATATTGTTCATGGAAACCCAGATTAAATTCACCTGTTTGGTGAGACCCTAACAGGAGAACCTGTATGTTCTCCTTGTGAAGGGTTTTACCACATTCCTCAAAGGGGTTAAGGTTTATTTATACTTTGGTGGGGGATAGGTTATTCCCCCTACAGAAAGTACTTGCTACTGTGGAATTGAATGTGCGTGTTAGGATAAATGAGTTCACCTTTAAATAGAGTGTTCTTCAAAAGTATTATTTAAATGTTTTTACCAAGAATACCATTAATAGTAAAAGCCCCGTTACTTGCCATTGAGACATTGCAGATAATTGCCGATGAGCTGATGAATACACATATTGTAGTTGGAAAAAACATACAGTTCCTGTTTTCCCCTCTGTTATATATTTCTAAGTGCTGAGAAAAAATAATAGCTAAGTTATTATAAATATCTCTGACTGAGTTCATTACTCAAAATTGTTTTTTTTCTTTTTCAAATATTTTTTTTTCCAGGTGGAACTTTTTTTACCCACGGTGCTTGTGCATTCCTTACAATGCTGCCTGAATCCACCCCCCCCCATCCTCTCCACCCTGGCTCTTCTCTGTCCTCTGTCTTCTCCCTGAACTTACTTTCCAAAGAATGTGGTGTGTGGAGAGGAAAGCTGGAATGAGGCCTGAAACATAAACACGTCTTTGGTGGGGCCAGGTCTCCTGCCTTGTACGGTAAGGCCCTACTCATTGAGAGACAAGAGTCAGCCCAGCCTCACCAGCTGAAGAGAAAGGTGAAACCCTCGCTCTCTTCCTTATATGGAGAAACTTCCAAGGGGCTCTCGTGTTTGGGAAAGTGATGTCACAGATTAAGCAGAACGTCTGCCAGCTCACTCAGAGAATGTGAGCTTAAAGAGGCAGGCCACTGATTTTGAAAGAAGTAAGAACAATACCGTTCTCTCTGTGGCTTATGTCCATACCAGAACTCACAACACAGGATTAAGAGTCTGTTAAAAAGTTTGCTGATATTCTGAGGTTAAATTCTTTACAATTCTTTACTTTACAATTTTCTTCTCCTTTTAATGTCTTTGTATCATCCAAAGATTCTGTCCATCCATTTTCTAACCAGTTCATCCAATTGAAGGTCAGGGAGGAGCCGGAGCCTTTCTGGGAAAGCAACGGGCATAAGGCAGGGTACACCATGGACGAAATCCCAGGGTAGACATACACACACACTAACACCAGGACCGGTATCCCAGAAGCCAATGAACCTAGTATGTCTTTGGACTGTGGGAGGAAATCGGAGCAGGAAATCAGAACACAGGAAGAACATACAAACTCCACACAGATAGCTCCCCAAAATCAAGGAATTGTACCCAGGACCCCAGTGCTGCCAGGCAACAATGCTAAGCACTGCAACACCATGCCACCCCTTGTGTGAAGATTACACCTTTTAATTGAAGGTGTGAATGGGGTAATATACCATGAGTTTTTTTTAATAAATAAACAAAGCTGACATAAAAAAAAAACAATTATTTCTGCTGTGGAAGTGCTGGTGAAAGTAAAAAAGGAACTGTGCAACAAATAATACACAATTTACGTTTATTTCTTTTAGTTCGTACAATTTTCAAACATAAAGTGAAAAATAGCAAATAAACACGACCCCCCCCCCCCCATACACACACACACACAAAATTAGGCTGTCCTAAAGAAAAGAAAAGAGAGGCTTAGATTTAAAAAAAAAACATTTGATCACAGTCACAGTTTTTGCAGCAGAAAAAAAAATATAATTTACTACAAGAACAATTTCTGCAAGTAAATACATCCAAGTGTGACTTAATCTCCACATAATCTTGTAAACTTCATATTTTTGACTGCAGTTAGTTTTGCAAACAAAAGACGTCACGCCTGAAGATTGACAGTAACTTGGTGTAACAGGTTCTCTTGTCACTGGCATGAGCGCCATGGCAACCTTTCTCTGGCCGCTCACAGCCCACAGCTCATCATTTCCCAGCTCTGCGAATTTCAATTGAGTCATTTTAACTGAGCTGCGGTTGGATTTCTTCTTCAGTCTTGGTGCTTCACTGCTCTAGGAGAAAACAACCTTAAGTCTTCTAACCACATCCCAGAGCAATGTCCACTCCAGAACTGGACTTCCAGCCTTCAGTGCCCTCCTGAGCTTCACTGGGACCTACTGTAGGAGACGCTGTGTTTAAGCCTTAACCATAAATCTTTACCTACACCCACAAGCTCCGAGTCCATATACCATAAAACCAAACCTACCGTATAACCGTAAACTATAACAACCAATCTGAGACCACAAAGAAAACCATAGACCATAACCACGAACCCACAAGCCTGTTCTCTCTGTAACTGTAAATCATAGTACCAGAGCCATGAACTATCAGTCCGTTCCTCCTGTGTAACCAGCTCTTTGCTCTTCTGTATGCATCTGAGACTATGGATAACCCAGTTTTGCCTCCCAGCAACATGCTGAGATCAGGGCTTCTCTTCCCCAGGAGACTGATCACCAGACAAATTCCCAGATACCACCTCAATTTGACCCGAGTACTTATATACTGTACTACAGGGTCCCCTGTAATATACAGTGAATTTATGCTCAAGATAACCCTTACAATTGCCTCTTTGCATACAGTGGAATTATACTTTATAGGCACAGTCCATCTTCCATAGTCTGCCCTGGAGTCTGGAAATTCTGGCAATCCAAACCCACTCTGGGATTTTTAACTAAATAACAATACCCCCTTCAGAGAGAAAACTAAACCCTGTCTCTCCCTCATTCTTAAACCAAATCTGAACCTTAGTCATTAATATCCATAATCTCGAATAAGCATAATCGCTAGTAGTCTAATCTACCCAGCGGATCCTGTTTGGCCAGGGACACTAACCATAACCCAACGTTGCATCCCTGACACAGCAGAAGTCTGTTCAATTTCTCAAGAAAGTTGGTTCAGCTGGTACTGTACTTTACTAGTGTTCTCAGTTGCTGATGGGAAACATTACAATCTTATATCTTTGTACCAACCTTAGATCAGACCTCCTAACCATTGCTCCTTCCCTCCCAGTCTTCCCTTTACAAATCAGATGCTCACAGATGTTAACCAACAAGCTAGAAGCTCATTTTTGTTTAGTTGTAATGCAAGTAACTTATTAGGGTGTTCAGCGTGGTAATTATAGAGCTGCATTCTTATATATTAGCAATTATGCTCTAATACAGCTAAAATTCTTTTTTTAAAGCAGCCAATCTTACTCTCCAGGAAGCTACATTTTTCAGTTTCTTTAGTGTCAAATTTTAACTCCTTATTAATGTTTAATCTACAATCACAAGTTACACAGTTTCTCTTTCTTGAAGATTTTCCTGTGTATGTCTTTGCATTCTGTAACTTCAGCTTTGATGGGGATCACCCATTGCTTCAGCTTTGCTGTTGTTAGTCACAGTTGTTAAGGGTTAATGGAGAACTGGCTAGAAGAAGTTTGGAATTAACATGGAACTAAGCGTTCTAAAGCAAAAATAAGTGAATCCATAATTTTATTAAGACATAAAGCCATGGAATCCAATACAGAACCAACTATCTTTGGGCAAATTTGAAAAAATGCCTTCAGCATACAGATGGATAAAAGATCAAGGCCCACAGTGACCCAGTAAAAGAATGGAAGTCATTTCTGAGGACACAGGCTTGTGGTAAAATGGGTAACAAAATGCTTTTTCCCATAATCCTGGTGTGCTGTCTGTGCTGTTTGGCTTGCCTGAAACACCAACTTTTCTTAGTTCTAGGCAAGCGTGTCAACCTGTCCCCATAGTGAACCACAAGGAGATTTCTGTGAATTGACTTTGCATATTTAAATTGATAAAACTGGTCTTCCTTTCCTTCCAGTTGTTTCCTACTGTGTTGTACCTGTTCCAGCAGATTTAAACGGCCTTCACAATCACTGTTAAGAGTTTAATACATTTGTGTGAAGTAGGACAAGTTGCGGCTCAACTGCAGTT
This sequence comes from Atractosteus spatula, assembly GCF_055471065.1. Taxonomy (NCBI): domain Eukaryota; kingdom Metazoa; phylum Chordata; class Actinopteri; order Semionotiformes; family Lepisosteidae; genus Atractosteus; species Atractosteus spatula. The sequence goes on from NC_142714.1 coordinate 24,347,375, forward strand.
TCTAAGTACTGACTCTAAAAAACTTAAGATGGGCATGCTGCCTATTTTATTTCGTGCTACACTCACACAAGAGGACTTCTTGGAGTTGTTGGCAGGAGAGCACTGAAACCTGATGGCAAGCTTTCACACCCGGAGGTGTATGTACTGAAATAAATTTCAAGTTTAGGAGAACTGAGGCTGTGCTGGCTCAGTCTTTCGGTCAAGAGACAGAGTGTGGTTTTAAAAGACTCTTTCAACTGCTGCCTTTAGCCTCATCAGGTAATGGTGAATGCGTGTACAATCAAGCCAGCAGACTCATCCTTCCCTCAGGCCATCTTCATTGCTTCTCACTAAAGCGTTAGACACTGAATGTGGTTTTGACTCAACGTTGACATAGGTGCTTCACAATACTTTACCACAGCAATAAAAACACCTGAAAGCCCACCCATTTAAGAGTCCGCCTGAATGTGTGGTTTACAAAACTATGAGAGTCAATGAGATAGCTGCTGTTTGTTTCCATGAAAAAGCAAGTTAACTGAGCTGAGAAAGGTGACCACTGTCGTTTGTAGAGACCTGAAGGAAATAGTCTTATAAGCTGAAAAACAGGATTTTGAGCATGTTTGCTTTGTGCAAACAATATATCACTAACACATGCAAAATTATATAAAAAGACTTGAAAAGCTCTACTAAACATCGGTACGTTTACTAGCAAAAGTTGTTAAACATTTGGTACATTCCTTAATTTAACCCTACTAATGATGTGTTGTTGCATTAATAATGCTCCTCAGTAAGAGGTGATACATTTGCTGTCTGTGCTCGGCTGAGGAGCCAATGGTGTGAAACTGCCTTCTGTGGGGTAATGAATGAGCCCTTCTATATCAGAATCTCCCCTAAAATGTTTTAGCAAAGGTAAAGGTTAGTGATGGACATAATTTTCTAATACAGGTTATTAACGCTATTTCCTGACACTGTTGATTTCCTTTCATTTTTTGTAAACAAAGGACAAAGTCTCTTTAATAAGGCAATGGGTGATATGGGAATGTGCTTGCTCTTTCAGAAAACACAACTGTGGTCGAGAAACGTCGTTTCAAAACCATTCTCTATGTTTCAGTACTACAGACCAGACCTCATTGCTTATGGCTCAAATGTTTATTTTTAAAAAGGTTCAGTTTTTAAAAAATAGGTTAAATAACAATTGGCTCAATAAAAAAGTCTTTTACTTGGTACTTTCATTTGTATTTTAAGAATGCTTTAAGTTTTGATGAGTGCTGAAAGTCACACCACAGGAAATAAGTCACCACAAATACAGAGAGCCAGTACAGAAGAAGATGCCTAATATGGTGTGTATCAGCACATAGCCAAAACCTGCTGCAGACCTCCACAGCTCAGTATTACAGTGTGTACAATGAATGAAGGGTCTGCCATTCTCCACAGACACAAGAGCTCACACATGCTGACCACTGAGCAACCTGTATTTTTAATAAGCTCAGGCACCATAGCATTCTACTGAAGTGTGTGACATGACAAGTAACTGTAGAGTTGTGGTTATGAATTACTGTCCATGTCTGAAAGATGACATCAGCTGCAGAAATGAATTTATTTTTTATTGTTCCCGTTTTTGGGGTGTGTTTTGACAGACAAACCCAAGCTTTACTTTGGTCAGCCCTACTTGCTGCTTCACCAACACCAATTGTGGAAGAGCAGTTTTATTTAAACCCTTTTTAAAAGCTGTTCAGGTCTGGCCTTTCTCGGGTTCTGATTTCTGATGGCTATACCCGTGCTTCCCATCAATTGAAATGAATACTGTGCAATACATAGCTCATGTGACAATGGAGTTCCTTCTCTAACCAACTTCCTACAGAATTACACCTTTTGAATGTATCACATGATGGCAGACCTTCTTCTTCTCTGTATTTTTGCATTTAGAATAATGAAACAGAACCAGAGGATACAAGTGGGAACTATGCGGTGGTGCATTTAAAACTGGGAACAGGAGGCACTTCTTTACCCAAAGGATTGTGGGAACGTGGAACAAGCTACCAAGCCAAGTTGTTGAGGCCAATAATCTGACTTCCATCAAGAGACACCTGGATGAGATCCTTTGATCTACTGGGTACTACCTAACAAATGGTTAGATGGGCCAAAGCTTTCTTTTTTCAAATTAGATTTCATAACCCTCTAGTGGACTAAGTGTACTTACTGAAAACAGGACTGTTGGACTAAATGGACTAAGTTACTGAGAAGAGATGAACATGTGCAGTCTTTAAGTTGCAAATACTAATATCCATCCATTTTCTAACCTTTTTTTCCCCAATACAGTGTTGCAGGGGGAGTCAGAGCCTATCATCCACAAGCAACAGGCACAAGGTGGGAAAATAGAGAGTTTTAAAATGCACAATACTGATCAAATAATCTGTATAACATGTGTTGTTGCTAAATGAATTTTAATTCATGTTAAATGAATTGGACCAGTTATTTTAAGACATTTTAAATATATAGAGAAAGCTTGAGACGGATATATGACAATTATACATTATAATTCACATATATGAACAGGTTATCCAATAAGTTTCCATAAGTTTGAAATATATGGTTCTTCCATATTGGGAAGGGTTGTAGGAGTATGGAACAAGATATCGAGCCATTTGGTTGAAGCTCAGCTGGATGAGATCTTTGGATCAATTAAGTATTAACTACCAAGCAGGCTAGATGGGCTGAATGCCTTTCTCTCGTATCGCAACCTGTCTCATGTCTTCAATCCCATTAGTTCCCAGCCAGCAAAGTTTTTGAACAGTCTGATCATAAAGTTTGAGCAGAGGTCTATGTTAGTACTGTATGTGCTGGTCACAAAGGATCAAGTAGTGGTCAATTCTATACTTAAAAAAAAAACATTTTGGGTGATGGGCCTTCTTCACATCTGCAATGTTGTACTTGTTCTTTCTGCTTTTCAGCATGGAGTTAATCTTTATTTGTTCCAAATCAGACATTTCTGGAGTTACTACCTCGACCAGTATTGCAAATCCAACCAGAACAGTATTATAAACGCCATCCAGTCCATTTAGTCTGTTCTGTAGTTAAAAATGCCCTATTCATGCCAGGAAGATTCAAATTAATAGCATCTATTATATTAACGAGCCTTTTACCCCCGGCTTATTTTCAATGTTGCTCAACATTAATGTAATATAACATAGACTTGTATAGTGCCTTGAGTCAAAAGCTGAGCAGGAGGAGCAAGAAAAAAACCCAACAAATCAGAATCCCAGCCCTTACAGATAAGTCTTGAAACAGGATTTAAAGCTACTTTTTGTTGAAGTTTGCACGACATTATTTGGCCACGCTCTCTCCTTGAATAGAGCTCTGCCACCCTCTCTTTGCAACTGAAAGGCCAGAAGCCTCAAGTCATCAGAACACAAAGCCAGGGCAGTAAGTCCGCCAGACAGGATGGAAACTGAAAGTAACACTGCAAACTGTTTTTGGAAGTTCTGACGCGGCAGTGCGGGTCAGTATAATTTTAACTGATCTGACTCTGGCACTTCTCTCAGTGCATTCCTGGTATATTATTTTTATGGCATAATGTGCTTTTTTTTGCCACTGCCCTCACATAGCCAGAGCTGATTCCTTGTAAGGTGAAACATAGAACTGTGCAATGCCACTATAGCCTTAGCCCTCCTGCCGGGATTTGTCAGAAGGGGCCATTCAAAGGCATTGTCAAAGTCAACTCAATGGATGTCTTCAGAATGAACAGTGAAACACACTCATCCAGCATTGAAAGCAACCAGGATATCAGCTTCAACAGCCTAGATGGGTAGCTTGTTCCACACTCCTGCAACCCTTTGGGAACAGACGTGCCGCCTCTCCTCTGTTAAATGCATATCGATGTTGTTTCCACTTGTGTCCTCTGGTTCATGTTTCACTGACCATTCCAAAGAAATCTGCTGGGAATTTGAAGAAATCTGCTATGATATGTAAAGCACTTTGGGATCACTGGAGATCAATAGAGCTATATGAATGTAATTACTGCCATCCTTTTTTAAATTTGATGATTCTTCTTTTTTCACTCATTCATATTTGGCAAAGGCAGTCAACCCTTCTACAACATAGGTGAGTTGTATACCGCACACATCCTGCTAATCACTGACCTGTCAACACTAGCAACTTGCATCTTGCAAAACAAGCCCACAGTAAAATACACTATAGTAAGGACCCAGCTCAAGGACTGATGCCACTCTTGATGATGGCCTGCAGACTGTCAGGCGCCTACATACAGGGGCTGTGGAAAAAAACAAAACATGGCCACATCCCACTCAAACCTCCTGCTGCCATGGCATTCACTTTTGGGCATCCATGTTGTAGGTAGGAAGTTTCAGTTCTAAGTAGTATCCATTTTTATTAGGACACAGGTTATTCTCTTGATGTAGTTCAGGTGGGTAGCTGCGTCAGCATGCGTAGGCTGCAAAGGAACAAGTAATAGGTTTATTCCATGCTGAAAAGAAAAGAAAAAACACAACGTTGAAGACTCCATGGTTTTCTTTGATTCTCTTTTCAGCATGAAATAAACCTATTACTTATTCTCTTGATGTCCTTTTAAGGTGGTATAGGGTGTTCTAACTACAGGAGTAAAATTCTGGATTTCTAGGTGTATAGTATGTTGGTCTCTGGAAGTCATTGAATTGTACATGTAGCTGTGTTTTACTTAACTATTTGTCTATTCATGTTTGACTCTGATTATTCTATTAACAGAGTTGCGCCAGTAAATATTATAAACTCACGTGATATTTCTCACAAGCCTCATTTTTACACAGTGCTCAGGTTATTTAAAACAACAAGACTTCTCTCTTTAACATATGAAATGTACAATTGGTCATGTTTGGGAAAGACTAACACAACTCACAAAGCAAAACTGCGTTGTAAGTTATAGATTTCTTCAGGATTTGACTGAAGAACCTCATTTGTTATAAAGTAGAATGATGAAAAAAACAAAGAACCCAATTTATAATAAAGCTATGTTGTGTGTGTTTAGATTTTTAACATTAAGGGGGAAGAGGTGATGCATTTTTGTGGGCCTCAGTTTCCTGCAGATGTGAGATTGTGGGTGTCACTTATCGGAATGATAAACAAGGTGCAAATTCTTCTGCTGGCTCACAGCTGAGGACACTGCTGAAAAGCATCTCTACAGTAGTAGATGCTACCAAAGATCCACTTCGCCTCCACACTCCAGTTGATTTCCTGCCAGGAATTTGATGTGGGAATGCCGGCACAGCAAGTTCTTGGCACTACAAAGTAAAGTCCCACTGGTAACTGACTGAAGTCATTTCCTCCAGGCCGAATTGCATGCTGCCCTGGGTCAGATAATAAGAATCATCGAGGTAGATGCTGGACTTGCTTTTGTCAGCTAAAAGTCCTCACCCAAGGACATAAAAACATGTAGTAGTTCTTGTTTATGAGTTTGTCTTTTTATAGAGACAGAGTCAGACCATTTAAGGACTTTGTGCTTCCTTCATAAGGACTTTTTGGAGGATAGATAATCAGGAAGCCTGTTTCAAGCAGCTCAACTAAGGAATCATTTGCAGGGCAGGTTGAGCCACAAAGTTGCTTTCAGTCTGTTCCAGCTGACTCTGACGAGGTCTTTTGTTACCTTAAATGCAAGACTCATTTTTTGTGCTCCCAGATCGAATTGTTTTTGAAACAATCAGTAATAGTTTTAACCAAGATGACCATTTTAGAACAATTTCCATTTCCACAATATCCAAGAGTGGAGCCTAAGCTATGGTGAGTCACATATTCCCCAAACAGGTTTTATGAAATTTTCCGATTTCAGAATGCGTACTGTAAGCAAGAAGCAACAAGGCAAACACAGTATATTGATGGATAACAGAGAAAGCAGTGTTTGTTTAGTCATTAGTAAAGGCAATGCAAACAGATTACAGACTCTCCTGCCTCCTGAATGTCACAGAACACCAGGCCTCCTTCACTTTACCTTTCCTGAAGGATATAGCTGATGTAACCCAAGAGTTCTGCTTCCACATAGTGCACACTGCGTCGAGAATGCACATCTGTCAGCAAAAAGGAGCGCGTTCAATCTTAAAGGCGTGTGGATGGGCAGTTTTCATCCCAAGGCCATATATCTTTTACAAGCAATAATGTGCAAACACCTCACCTTATAATAAAATAATGTGTTATACACGCATGTACGCTACACCTGATTCTTTATCATTTAGTTTAGTTTCGTCTACTCGGAATGATGTAACCAAGAAAATGGATTTCATCAACACTTTTTATCCATTAATCATTTTCTTATATTTCAGGAAGCAGAATAAAAAACCTTTAAAGAGATTGAAAATTAGATTTAGGTATGTTTTAGAGCTTCCTGTACCAATGGTTGCAATCAGATTGCAAAATCTTTCAATGGGCTTTAGCTGCCTGAAGATTTGAAAATTATTTGATAGTATTAGCTCTAGGAAAATGTAAAATTGCACTTGCTGCAGTAAGTCCCTCTCATATAATGGGTGAATAAAGCAGTGCTTATTTTTCAGTTAAAAGCAACCTGTGATTAAAAGACCACCACACAAGGCCTTGCTCCTCAATAAAGAAAGAGTAAAAAAAAAAGAGCACACTAAAAACCTACCGTGCACTTGAAGGACTAAAACCTAAACTGTCTAGTAGATGTAAAATGATCTCACACACTTGTAGATCTCTCAGGGCATGTGGTTGCGTCTTTCTGAGTCATTCCTTCACAGCAGAGTGAAACGAAGTCATCAGACACTTGGAAAGAGTCATACTGTGATGATCTTCTGGTGACCAGCCCAGGCAGAAGGGGACAAGTCATCGCAGGATGGAAATTCCAGTAAGATCTCTCACACGAATCAGAACAAGGTAACACACAGAGAAGATTTCTTTTTCCTCTTCTAATTGTCCCATAGGTCTTAACGATCAACTGTAAATGCATTCTTAGTCCTGCACAAAAAGACCAAATGTGTGCCCAGCCGTAAAGCACGTTAAAAAAAGAACTAGTCAGTAACCACAACTTCTTAAATTTAGTCAGCAAACTGAGCATGTTTTTGTGAGTTTGCTTCAATTCCACACAAATGCTGTGGAAATGCACAATGCATTTTTCTTTAGTTTCTTCTGTATTTCAGTGAGATTCACTTTTTTTTAAAAGTAAAAGATTTAACTGTTTAAGCAAACTTCTTCGGCATTTTTTTTTCTTCAGCAGTACAAGGATATTGTTTTAGCTTTTATTTCCAATTAAGGCCAAATCAAGGATTTTTTTACTCACCCAATCCCTTTCCAAAATGCATTTACAATAAAAAAAGCTTCTGAATCATCACATGTCCAACAACTGAGTTGTTTTTAGAAAGTGATCTATTCTTAAAATGAAGAAGCTTTCCCATTTTACCCTGATTTTTAAATTCCAAGCATTACTCACAATGACTTTCAATCTGTTCTAAGAGAATCAAATGCCCACAGCATGGAGATGTGTGCTTTCTGGAATGTCACTGGAGTCATTCAATTTTTAAAATCCAAAAAGAAAAGTAAAAGTTCATTTCCAATAAACAAGAGGACATGATTCAAGTATTCATAATCGTCAAAGACAAAGTCGGTCTCAGAAGAGGTCTGAGAACGGACTGAGAAAAATTAACCAGAGGACACAACTGAAAATTATGGGGAAACCATAGTTTTCCCTAGTTTTCCATAGTTTATACTACTTTAATAATAATTAAAAATTGCTTACAGTTATATAGCCCTTCTGGGCACTCCACTCAAAGCAGGTACAGGTAATGGGGACTCCCCTCCATCACCACCAATGTGCAGCCCCCATCTGGATGATGCGACGGCAGCCATAGTGCGCCAGAATGCTCACCACACATCAGCTATTAGTGGGGAGGAGAACAGTGATGAAGCCAATTCATAGATGGGGATTATTAGAAGGCCATGACTGGTAAAGCACAGAGTGGCCAGGACACCAGGGTTACATTCCTATTCTTTTTGAGAAACGCCCTGGGATTTTTAAAGACCACAAAGAGTCGGGACCTCGGTTTTATGTCTCATCTGAAGAACAGCACCTTTTTTACAGTATAGTGTCCCCGTCACTATAATGGGGCATTGGGACCCACACAGACCCCAGAGAGAGCGTCCCCTGCTGGCCCCACTAATACCTCTTCCAGCAGCAACCTTAGTTTTTCCCAGGAGGTCTCTCATCCAGGTACTGACAGGCTCACACCTGCTTAGCTTCAGTGGGTTGCCAGTTGTGAGTAATAGGGTGCAACTCTACAACTTAACCCTAACAGACATGGAAAATGCAGCATTAAAATAATTAAAAGTTATATTGATAATGTATATATATAAAGTTAAAACTAGGGCAATTAATTTTAAACAGTATTAAAGAATTACATGTTTCTCAAAAGTATCTCAAAATTGTTTTTAAAACCCATGGTAGCTGTTGAGAAATACTTTTAACTCTGCTGAAAGAAAATAGTATATACTGAGAGGCATTAAAAACAAATGAGTTTGGGAACGAATAACACTTGTTTTTTTTATTACCCCTCAACATAGGAATTTATATACAGCAAAAATGTATAACCTTTTTGTCAGTGGGTGATATGCAGTAACTTTGAATAAAAGCTTTAATTTTACTTGTTTCAAATATGCAAAGAATCTTTTGCAGTTTGTCATTTAGCAGCCCACTGAAGTTAACGCTTCAAACTAGGAAGGGTTATCATCATATTTTGCCAAACAGGTCAAAAAAATAAACTGTAACCTAGTAATAACCCTTTCAATATTGAAAGTAGAAAACAGTGAATGCAAGAATGATGGGTGAACACTGGAATATAACTTTAATGCACAATCTTCAAACAAATCTTGTACATTTGGAACATCACAATAAGTTCTGCGGAGAGAGGTTTTGACTATGCCTGATTATGCCATATCCCAGCTCACAGTCCACAAAAGAATCCCTGACTTTCAACTCTCTCCACATGGAACACATCAGAAATCCAAAGCGCTTGGTAAGTAGGTCCTTACCTTTGGAGAAAAGTGTTAGATTTTGCTTTGTTAAACTTAAAAAAGCCCAAATTAATTCTTCTGAACTGAAAACTGAATAATTAGCAATTGCGCTACTTTTGTTATTATTAATGTCTGCTCTGATTGCCTTCTCTGGAGTTGGAATTCAACTGAAAAATCCAAGCAAAAATTTGATTGACTGCAAAAGAACAAGCCGGCAGGTCCCCGTTGCTCAAAGTAGCTGTCGATGGCAAGTCAGGATGGGATAGATGTCTTCTATGACTACCTAAGCTCCTAGATGTTGCAGTTTTTAGTCTGAACTCATACTAAATTTTAGGAACTCAATGATGGCTCTAACACTTAAAAAAAGGCTCTTTTCTCAACATTCAGCCTAGATAGGTTGCCATCATGTTCTGAATTTCTTTTCAGACGGAGAGCTCTCAGAGTCTGCATCCTCTGGCCCGGCTCGAGTCCGTTTTAGCCCGGCTCCTGTGCTGGGCACCATCCCAAGGGCTTGTGGTCGTCTGGAGGACCTGTCTGCCATGATTTTAGAGCCCAAAGATTCTGCTTCTGGTTTGCTGTGGCTGGAGATTTGCGACTCATTTGGGGAGGCCTGAGAACTTTCCAACAAGTCTTGATTTTCCCCATCTCCAGGATGCTGTCCATTGACGTCCATATTGTGCTGAATGGTGGAGTCGCAGCTGTTCTCTGAAGGCTGCGAGATGCTGCTCGGCTCCAGAGCAGCAATAGGAGGTGGGGGTCCGCTGTAGGCCTCCACCTCAGTTTCTGAACCCCTGGCTCCAACACTGCCAGCTCCCTCTGCCATCAAGTCTCTTTCTCCACCTGCCCGCACCTCCTTCTTGATTGGAGATGTCAGGTCCTCACCAAGAGCTTTACTAATGGGGATCTGAGGAGCTGAGCTCTCCTCTGCTGGGGCTCTACTCACCCCTGCTAATTCCCTTTCCTCTTTGGGACTCCCTGGAAAGATTTCAGGGATTGTTCCGGGTGGAGCATCATGCTGAAACCTCAACCTGTCTTTGTCTGGGCTCACGCACCTGGCTTTTTCAGAATTTTGTGCTTCATCCCCAGAGGATGAGGAAGGGTCCTCTACAGTGATCTTGGGGTACGCGCAGCTGTCCATCCAAGCATAGAGGCCCCTGGCAGTTTCGGGCCTCTCCCCCGTCAGACATGGGAACCTCCTACGGCGCTTCCTGGATGCGTTGCGTTGCCGGGTGCTCACCCTTCTCTGCTCCTCTTGGGCCTCCTCCTCTGCCTCACTGCTGGTGCTGCTACTGCTGGTGCTGCTGCTGGTGGCTGCCAGGGAAGAGGCTGCGCTGGAGAGGCTGGAGTTTTCCCTGGGACTTGGAGAGCGAGGCCGAGGAATTGGGTCCGGCCAGTATTCACTGGACTCGGAGGAGTCGTTCACGAGATCCAGCAGGCGGACGGCTTGGTAGGACTGCGCGCGGTGAGGCGCTGAAAGCACGTCCTCCTCCACGGGACAGGGAGAGCCTGTCCGTGCGGGGGCAGCCAGTGAAGACGAGGAGGAGTGTTCGGAATCGCTGTGGCCACCCGGGGTGGCAGCGGCGGTGCTGGCTGCCTCTCTCCCTGCCCTCCCTGACCGGCGCCCCCGCGCATGCAGCTGCAGGATGGTGCCCTCGCTCAGGTCACTGTCCGAGTCCGAGCTCCAGCCCTCAATCTCCCGGCGCACCAGCGAATCAAAAAAGGCCATCATGCGCGGGTCCTCCTGGATGGACTGGCTAACATAGTCGTGGGACAGGCCACTGCCGCTGTTGAGCACCAGGCTGATGTACTCCTCGTGGGTGTACAGGCTGCGGGACTTGTCCTCCACGCGCCCCTCCAGGTCCCCCACACTGTCAGGCTGCTGGTATGGGCTCCACACCTGCAGGACAGAAGAAGGAGAACATAAGAACTGTTACACCAAGAGGGGCATTGGCATCTCCTGAAGAGTACTAGATCTCAGATTCTCATGGACTTTTTGTGAAAAATTCTGAGAGGACCACCTTTGACAATTCAACTGGGTAGACTCCTCTAGAGACCTATTTCTTTTAGTGGGAAGTGCCTCTAATGGTTTCCAACTGCTTTTAATTTCTGCTTGTGACTGCATGTCCATGTCCATTGTTGAGCCTAAAGCTGTCCTTCAGGTTAACGCAGTATTAGGTCAATATATTATGGAGGATTCCAAGCTTCTGAATCCTGCCCTCTGATGTGTTCATGACAAAAAAGAAACATTTCCTTTAACCTGTATGTGTGCCATTTCTCTGCAAGTAATCATTCTGGCCGCTGTTTTCTTTTTTGAATCTCTGAACTCCTTCAAGCCTTGTGAGAAAAGATGACCAAAACTGCACACAGTTTTTACAATGAGGTTTTACTAGTGTGCTTAAGGAGTGGAGCCAGGAGACAAATTTGACAGCGACATGTTACAAACTGATCTGTAAAACTCTTCCTAAAAAAGGTAACACTCATTTGGTGAGCAGAAAACATTTCCTGTCTGCCTGCTTATTCAATCAGCTTCAAACTAGATCAGTTAAAGCAGCTTTGTATAGGAATTCAGAATGGATTATTTGACAGTTAAAATAAATACATAAACATGTGAAATACAGATGAATTGGCCTTTTCTGAATGCTTACTGTAATGTATGTAGATTTGCTCGCTGGATCTTTTTCTTTTGGCGGATGTATACCTCCTCGGAGGCTATATTATATGCAAGCATAAGATGTTCTGTGCAGTCCAGTAAATGAGAAGAGCAGCCTGCAACATAGTCTTTGCCTCCCGTTACTTTGTTTCTTTTAGTAGTTCGTGTTATAGCACATACAAGACACTTACAAATATCACATTTTATCTTACGAGTTTATATCCTGGTTACCCCCCTCCATAATATACCAACCACTTCAAGGATGATTTGGTTTCACATAAACAGTATATTCCTGTTCCCCAGACAGTTCTAGCCATTACTACACCCAGGTCTCCAAGATTTAACCGCTAAACCACACAGCTTGTCTCACACAGTCGCTCAATGCCTTCTCCTTGGTTTGCACTGTAGACTTAACTGTTAGCTCTAGCAAACATGATATCAATATCTCCCAGGCTCTTTCTTTCACTTCAACCACTAAGACACACTCTGTTCCTGAATCTCAGTCCAATAACACATTACTCTGCCCCCTGGCTCTCACCAGTAACCCCGTTATTCCTCTGAATTCTAAAAGGTATTTGCAAACAGGCTTCTGTTTAACAAGATCAAAAGTAGCACAAGCCCATGCAAGCAGAGATAAAGGAGGGGTTTGGATTTAGATTGCTAACAAGATGAGGCCTGCAGTGAGATAACAGAAACTGAGACGTTTAAGAAGCATGTAAAAAATTCCTTTAGTGAAGAGACTGGTCCGCTTATCCCTTTGCTACGTTGACCTCCTCCCCTTCTGACGAGTCTTAAGCTAACACTGTTTTTATAAATCTGCTTTTTTGTGTAAATTACAAGGTGCAAACTGCTCAAAGTGTTACACTTACTGTGAAAGCAAGCCTGAGATGTGTGATACTGTGGCTGCAGATGTGCGGGAGAATCATACCTTGAACTTTAAGGAATCATTTTAAAATGAAATACATTGTTTATTTACAAGGCCTGGATAAAAACACAATAACAACAGCAAAACAGTCTGCCTGAACACTTCTTATTTCACATATATGGTCTTGAAATGCCATATAAAGAGCAGGCTGTTAAATAGTTTAAGGCTGATTTACAGTAACCTGGGCAGGAGCCCTGTCTGAGAAGGCCTACAGTGAATGAAACAGGTACGGTTATAATGAAGTTATTTTTTAAAAATCCTGCGTGCACAAGCTTAAATTATATTTGAAACAAGTTTAATTCTACTTACTTTCCCTACCTGTTCAACAGACCTAACCTGATAGCTGGTTAGAATGTTTTGGTTGTACACACATTGTGCACATGTGCACTGTAGAAGGCTAACCCACCATGTACAAACAATTAATTGTGGTTGTATATTTACTGTGCCCGGGATGGTCTAATTCTGACCATCCTGTCAGTGTCCTGTTACAGTGAGTGGATCCTGTCCTGAGTAAAGTTCCCTCAGATCCAGAAGGCCCTTCTCCATTTTCCTAACACCCCTTTTCACAAGTGGGCCTGTGTTGAGTGAAAGCTGGGGCAGTCTGCTCTAATGAAGTTCTTTTTCAGATCAATGTCCATAATTATTCATCCATTTTCTATTCCGGGTGGTGGGAACCAGAGCCTATCCCAGCAAGCAATGGGAGCTAGGCAGGATGAACCATAGATGGGATGCCAGTTCATCACAGGGCACACACAGCCACAGTGCTTGGCACTCAAATAGGGAAAGGTCTTTAAGAATTCAAGCCACTAAAATCACAAACAATCTGGACCTCCCTGCCCCCAGGAGGGGCTTGAAGTCCCACAATTTAGTTTGATCTGAAAAGTGACCGTTATTATTATAGTTCTAGCACAATTAGCTTAACAATTAGTTTCAAAAAGGTACTATTTAAATCCTGGCAAGCATTTAAAAACTCAAGTACTTGGTTTGGGATTGAAAAAGTGATTTGATTAGAGATATATAAGGAACTAGGACCTAAAATAACAATTGTGTTATAAGAGAGACAGAGAAAAAAGGACATGCAGCAATTACGATTCAAAAGTTCTTAGGACAGACTTTAAGAAGCCGAACAGCTGAGTAAAGATCTGACAGGAGATGAGGCAAGATGACTAGACATTTATCATCAAATGAGCCTGAACTAGCAGCTGTTCTGGGCAGTATTATGTGCTTTGGTGAATAGAGGGGAGCTGTTTCACTGACATTATCTGGCTCTCTTATCAGCTCCGCCCAGCAGTATATCAAGGTGACACTGGGTGTTGCAGACACTGATTTCTAAAGGAAAGATTATCCTGGGGGCAGTGTTTAGCTCTGGAATCCAGCTCGTTCATCACACAAATCTCATCCAGCACCACGCCTTTCAAAACTACACTGAACTAAGGGGAGAAAGGATCTATGGTGATAGCCATCATACCTCCCTAAACATTAACACTATGGTGTGCCCATACTCACGGAGCTCCTATTTATGCAATTTTGAAATAGTGTGTGTATAGTCAGAACATAGTACCTCAAAACCCAGGAAATTTGTCACTATAGTTAAATTAGCCAACTTTAACTCGCCAAACATACGATTCAATTTCGACAAGAAAGGAGTAAGAGAATGGAGCTCCTGAACAGTATGAGCAATAAAGGCGCTTGACTAAAGCGTCTATTGGATATCACCAATTTGAGCCTGGGGACTGGGGCAGGTAAGCACAGGATTAGAAACCCAGGGACTCTTGCCTTTCTAGCAAACAAAGCTCCTGTGACTTGCTGGGCACTTGCCTGGCACACCGTCCACCTGCAGATCTGTAGGATTACTTATAGTACAGTCTTATATCACTCAGGAGGAAAGGAGAGCCACTGCTTTAAAAAAGTGACAATTCTGAACTGCTTGTCATATAATAAGGAAATAATTTAGCACAAATTAATCAACAAAAGAAACAGAACCCTGAAGGTGTAATATGAATGCTGCAAAACATAGGTGAAATCTTGGGCCAGTGTAAGTGTTACACAATATTAACCATAGTCCATCTTGCTGTTCAAACCAGGAAAAAGCCAATAACAAACAATAAAAGGTTAAGGCTTTTTCTTATCTATATTTCTTTTTTACTGTGCACAAAACTAAATTTTTACTTAATTTAAAATATGAGCTCTTATCAATCTGGAATTATTTACATCCTCATCTTTGTAAAAAGTAATAATGCAGCAATGCACTTAGTCCTGAAAATTACAGATTTTCAGAATATGTAAATGATAAATGAAAAACATTAGAAAATGTTGCATCTCAGCCACTGAGGCAAAATGAATGGACTCGAAGCAGCTTTAATTTTAGGATTAATGCAGAAAAAAATAAACAGCTAACTGATCAAGTACTACTATATTAAATGGAGGAGCTATCCAATCCCTAAACAGGCTGAGGAAGCAATTAACAGACGTGAGTTGCTTTAAACAAAACTAACTTCAGAGGAAGAGCTTTTAATTAAAGCATTTTAAGCCCACCAAAAAAACCCAGCCATTTCTGGTAAAAAAAAACCCTCAGATGTTCAAAAAAATCTGCACATTACTGTACTGGAAACTGCAGCAGGACCAAAACCAAGGGCATCGCAGTTCGATAACCCTTGTCCTTGTGGCTAAAGCTTAATGGCCTCATTGACATATAACAGACAATGAACTACTGTATGTTTTCACTAATCATATTTCAGACAACTTTTATGCACTGCAGTTATTTTTTTTTCTTATACAGTGCCTATAAAAACTTTTTTATTTTTCATTAATTTAGTAAAATGTCTGGATTTTTTTTACTTTATAGAGTACTTTGTGCTGATGAGTGGCAGAACTTCTCAACATGGTTCCATGCTGTAACACAATAAAATGTGAAAACATCCAAGGGGGGTGTAGACTTTTTATGGGCAATGTATATTTGTAAGCATTCAGAAAATGCCAATTAATCTCACATGTTCATGTATGTAATTAAATTCATGTACATAGCTGATTTAACTGATTTGATTTGAAGCTGATTGTATAAGCAGAGACTCGGGAAAAGTTTTCTAATGATTGAGCAGTAAGAGTTTTTTGTAACATCCATCCACTAAATCTAATGCAGGGTCTCAGGGGAGCCAGACCCTCTCCCAGAAAGCAACGGGCTCAAGGCAGGATACACTCTGGATGGGATGCCAGTCCATCCCAGGGCAGACACAGACACACGCACTCACACCAGGGCCAGTTTTCCTAGAACCCAGTATGTCATAACATACCAGTATGTCTTTAGAGGGAGGAAAGAAACCTCTTTGTGCTGCTCACGTTGGTCCAACATTATGAAGCAGGGGTTCCTAACGCTCCAGCCAATGGGGGCAGTGCTAGGAAGACAGTACACCTACCTTGATGACCTTTTCAACGCCCGAGGAACAGATCATGTAGGTGTGGGGGTTGAAGCGGACCTGGTTAACAATAGACCGGTGCCCCTTCAGCACCATGAAGGCTCCGTTCACCACTCTGCCTGGGCCTCCTGTACAGCCAAATACAACAGTAAGAGTTTGAAGCCAATTTACAGCAACACCTCACAGCTCCTGACAGTTTATAATAACCAGGAAAGGGTTCTACAGAGCCAGAAAGGAAAAAAAAGTGCAGATGTAAATGTATTTAAAATCAGTGCTGTGGCCAAACATCTTGGAAATGTTGTATCTGACAGTGTCTTTCCTAAAGCACACATTTGGGTCCTTTAAGATACAGTAGCAGAGAAAAGGTAGACATGGCAGTAAAATACACGTGCAGACATGTGGTGATGGTGAACTTAAAAAAAACACAGAAGAAACGTTCCAAATCTTTACAAGAGAATACAGCTGGATTCATTAGGGACATCCAAAAGCCTCTTATTCAACTCCAAATTCTCTTAAGAAACCAGTATTGCAAACAGAGAACGCCGGCGGCATTTAAGTACTTTGGAAGAGTATCTGACTTGAGAAGAAAAGACATTTGTGCAACAAAATGTAAAATGTGAATAAACGGAGACATACAAGTAAATTTAGTGTCAGGAACCACGGCCTGCAAGTTTGTGCATCATGGGAGAGCACTACTCATCCTCCTTGTGGATACCGAATCACAGGGATTTTACAACAAAGGTTGACTCGGTTAGGCTATCAGCAACAAAATGAAGCATTTCTGAATGAGACTTAGTGATTCTCCTAGTCAAATTTTGTTACTCTATTATGTCTTGTCTGTTATGTATTTAAAAAACTATACTCCCCTCATGAATCTCAAAATGTTTTTTATACCTTTTGTAGTACACACTTTGTTTATAAAAATAAGTTGCAACAATTTTATATAAATAAAATGATCAAATATTACAACAACATACATGTAACAGGAGATTAAGGACAGTAGAAAGTACTGTAGGTGTAGAGCACTTTCCATTAAGAGGATATGAGATACTGAGGACAATAAAACAGAAACTCTGTCATCATGGTCTGGTGCAGACTGGTTTATTGTTTACAGTATTCCTTCGGTGATTTCCCTGTATTGTACAACAACCCGAATCTTGTCAATCAGAAAACATTTTCTGATGTCATTTCACAATAAAAGTACAAGTGAAAGCCTACAGGTAACAATGGATACAAGATGGACCTTTGAATCCAATTCAAAACAACTCTTTCAGCTGTATCGCCCCAGACAGCTTGTGAATTGCTTCTGGGTTGTAACGTGACAACACAAGGCCGAAAATGAAACTGTTAGACCTAGTGAAAATAACATGAAAACAATACGAACAACACATGAGGAAGGTTTTTCCCCATCTATTTTTATTACAATTAAGAGCTCATAATTCAAGAAGTTCTGTTTGTAAATAAAGGATTAATCTTGCCAAGGGCATTTCAACACCTGCAAATCTTTACAGGGGCTAAGAAATAAACAAATCAACACTTCAGAAATACAGAATCAGCCCCACATTTTGTATCATGCACATCCCCCTACAGCAAACATTATATGTCACTGCTGAATAGTTAAAAAAACAACAAAGAACTTAACTTTGGGAGAAACATTCAATCAAATAACATCCATTGATATATTAATATAAATAACATACTGCTTCAAACTGTTCTGACAAATGTCCAAAAAATTAATTCCTATTTCTAGACCTTCTATGGTTTCCTCTCAGTCAACGTAGCCCCAGATAGCCTCTGCTGGACTCAGACCCAGACTGTGAAGGCCATGGCATTCATTTCAGTTCCTGAGCTTGCTTTGTGCTAAATCAGGGGGCTAGACCACTGTCAGACCAAAAACTGAAGCCTTGACCTAATCTTCTCTTTCCAGATGGTACAGAAATGTGGCAGTCTTGTATTTCTCCCTTGTGTGGATAACTACATTTTGTAACACCACTAATTAGCTAATTAATAGAAGATGAGGTCGCACTAATATGCAGCCTCAGCCCTCCATCACGGATGCCAGAATGTACACGAATGCTGTGGCAGAGAGTCTCCTTTTCTGTATCAGCTGCACAGTCGTCTGTCACTGCTGAACAGCCTCAGATTTAGATGTCCTTGACCAGAGGACTTTACCTCAGTTAGACAGCTTCCTGATGTAGCAGGAGCCAGGGAGGGAAACCAACAAGCAGTGGCTTGTCGGGGTGATGGGGAGACAGTTGAGGCTAGCTCGAGGAAAAGGTTTAAAAAGGCGTTTTTTCCGGCCCTAGTGAGGGGAGGGCGGGAACAGAACTCTGGGTCGTGATTAATACCAAAGACGTGGGGGTTTGTGTTAGTTTGTTTATGCATAGTTGGCTTGTTTGTTTTAGCTTTTTATTTTTACTTTTTTTTACCATCTTAACATCCCTTGGTTTTCATTTCTTTGTTATACTTCTAACACTGTTGTTTTCTCTTGAAAATAAATGTAGAAATACTTCTATCTCTTTTAACTTGATGTATCTGAACTGGGGGGGTCGTTTAACAATACACAAAAATAAAATGTGTGGAAGAATTCTTGACGGGGCCAAGATAAGTAGGATTAGCTTGTTCTCAGATGTTTCTACAAGTACTGTAATATATCACAATTGTAAGTTACTTAAAAAAAAAGATTTACATTCTTTTTTTACAGATTTACATATTTTTTTCCAATAAATCATCTCTGCTGTTGCATATACTACATTACCGACCCTGACATGGTGGATCTCTCTCTTTTTCCGAAGTGACAAAAGTTTTTTCCACAACCCCTAACCCCTGCAGCCCCGATTTCACCCACCTGCCTCTGGATCCTTGGGAATTCTCCACATGTACAGGTTGAAGTCATCTGATCCTGACAGGATGTACTGGAAAACAGAAGGAAAGCACATATGTAGGCGTGAAGAGTAATTTCCAAGTTACTGAGTAGTGCAGCAGTTGAGGCTATGATCCACATCCTGGGTGCCAGTGCATTAGTGAGTATGACACTAAAACAATAAAACATTTACAAGTGCTTTGACTTTATTAGTTTAATGAACTCCAGCCAGTTGAAGTAAAAAGAAGCAACATGAAACCCCTTTAAAGCCAAACCCTGGTTCTAAGGGAAAACGGCTCCCATTTCTGTTTATTAGATATATTTTATACATGACGAAAGCCGTTATTACCTTAAGGGGATACACAACCATATACAGACACTTACACTCAGAAATTGACTTTAAGTGAAGATACTAATGGTCACTTGAATTCACTGTATTAAACACAAAGAATGTTTCTATTCTAATACATATGCATGGGATTACCCAACACTATCCATTTATCTAACTGTTTACGACAGCTTTGATCCAATTCAGGGTCGTAGGGTGAACCAGAGCCTATCCAGGCAAGCAGGGGCATGGGAGGATGCACCCTGGATGGGATGTCAGACTATTGCAGGGCAGACAAAGCACACACTCATACCAGGGCCAATTGTCCCAGAAGCCAATTAACCTATCAATATGTCTTTGGACAGCAGGAGGAAAGAGCAGCACCCGCAGGAATCCCACACAAACGTGGGAAGAACATACAAACTCCACACAGATAGCAGCCCAGTTCCAGAACTGAACAGAGAGCCCCAGCGCTGTGAAGCAGCAGAGCTAATGACTTTGCACAAGTGCTGCCCATTACCCGAATCACAACTACAAATACCAATTGCACAATAAATTTGAATTTTTCTTTTCTATGGTATTGGTACCATAGATCTTAAATGAGAATCCTAGAAACCTTGGCAATCAATATTCCATTAGCAGCTGCAAACGTTTTCCTGTGACTATAAAATTAGGGCCCTAGTTTTTGTCACAGTTATGCAGTGTGCCACTCACATTCTGCAGTATAACGAGTTTTGCGTGGTTCCTAAATTCATAAGCTTTATAAGAATAAAAGACAGAACTGAGAATACAGCATCTTTTGTGACTTGTTATATAGAACACTGTGGCTGCCACAAAACTGTTTTATATAGCACCTTTAAAACAAACAAGGCTTTTAGGACTTGAACAGTGAAGTTTTCTGTTTCATATGGCACCTAAAACAAAATAGCACGTTGTTTGTCTGCATTGCAGAGCAGAGTATGGTTAACAGGCAGAGGAAAAAAAAACTTTCAGATTTTATTTCTTTTCCTTTTTTAAATAAATGGCTTCATTGTTAAGCCTCCTACAGGCTATGGACACAGATTCATGTAGAAAGGTATTGGAAACAGGAATACTCCTGGGGGCCACAGCCCTCCCCTCAGACGCAGTACTGTATTTGCTCCAGGTATCTGAATGGTGTGTGCTCTGAGCTTAGCCACAAGGGCCAGAAAACTAATTAGGCTGGCTTGCAGTTTCTGACATAGAATTAAGGCAACGGGTTCCAGATGATTCTTTTTTTCCAGCTTAAGAAACAAAAGACCAGCAGGCTCTGCAACATAAACATGGCTTTTATTCAGGAAGCTTCTTCAATAAAACATCCAGAGAGAGACTGCAAGGTCACAGCAGCAGATGGTGACACTGAATGGGCAATTAAACCTGATCTCAGGGTTTCACAGATTATTGGTATAGCCCTTACACACAAATTTAGAAATTGTACATAAATTAAGTTGAATTTTATTCAGGAAACAATCTCCCCAGTTGAGTTAACTTCCTGCGCAATAGCTTCTGTTGTTGTACGCCATTTTAAAATATTTTTTCCCCCCAATTTTCAATTTGACAATATCATTTTACCAGCTCTAAATCCAGTATGCACGTATAAAATGTTTTTTTTTTTTAAATAAGATGGTAGTTTATTTTCCAAGACTTTTTTTCTCCCTCTCAGACTGTCAGTAATTCTGAACACCTACTCCTAATGGGTTTCACATACAAGCCCAGGAAAGACCTTCTGGACAGGAGGCCATCAGAACTGACCGGGCCATGTTCTTTCTGGACACACAGTAGAGAGGCGGTTACCAAGAGCACCACGGCTCCAGGCTTTTGCACATCCCTGAAAAAATCAGAGCATCGGTGTGCTCCGAGGGGGGAAGAGGGGCTCAAAAGTGGAGCACATTCCTGAGACGCCTGAAAGGCACACTAACATCAACACGCGAGGCTTCCGAATGATGTAATGTCTGCAGAGCTCCGTGAGAGAGAGGCAGCGAATGAAAGGTTTAACCCCAACACACAACACACTTCCCACCAGAGGGCTCTGGACAGGTTCCAGAGGGCAGCGTGCGTGTGTATCTGCATTATCTTGTTTTATAGACCACAGTGGACTCCTGTGACTCCATACGACAAATTATGGAGAAACTCACCCTAAAATACATCCAACACCATAAAGAGAAATGACACAGTAGATAGAGGGGTAGAGGGATATTTTAATTGAAATGGACAACGAATGTCATATTATTGTAACTTTGTGGTGCTCACTTTTCAACAAAGTGAATGGTCAGAGTTGAATATGGACCAGTTAAGAACGAGAACAGCTACAAATGAGAATATTTCAAATGAAATCTGGAATAAGACTTTTAACACATAATATTTATTTAGTTAAAAACCTTGCCATTGCTCTTCATTGGTGCATTCTGTATGGAAAACATATTGGTATTACAGGTAAAAAGGATTAATGATGCATTATTAGACCACACCTTTGCTCCAAATGTATTAAATTGTCTTTTCACAAACAAAAAGAGAGGATTTTAATTGAAATTTCAAGCAAACACCTTTAAATTCTGAGCGATACCTCTGCATTTATATTAATCTAGCCTGTTAAGTAGTTAGTAGCTAATAGATCAAAGCAGACTTTTCTTGAAAGAATCCAGGGTATCTGCTTCAACAACTCAGCTTGTTCCACACTCCCACAACCCTTTGGGTAAAGACATGTCTCCTGCCTCAGTTTTCAAACCTTCCTTTTATTTCTTCATAAATTCCATCTCTAGATGTTTAAAACTACCTAGAAGCAGTTTCTGAGGGAAGTATTTTTACGTATTTGAAGAAATATGTAATGAGGAATATGTCTATATGAATATGAATATGTTTTGAGGAAGCCAGAAAACACAAAGCTCATTCTCTCCTCTCAAGCTTAAGGAATTTCCTCTTCACAAAGTGGAAAACTAACGGCCAAGAGGCAGGACACTGTCTCACACTGCTTTGTTTCACCTGAATTCATTTTTTATGTAATTGCATTTTTATGAATCTCCACACTCCTTGTGTCTGAGGCATCATGGGGCCTCATGTAGGGCATCCATATTTCTCCCCAGGAAATTTCTAAAGCCGCCACAAGACACACATCAGTATTCTTGACCAACAGCAGTGATCTGTGGGAAGTCCACTGCCTGGCTTTGTACCCACCAGCAATACTGAAGATTCATGCTATTCTAATTCCCCCTTTGCTTAGAGATTCACCATCTTCTTTCATCTGTAAGCTACCTAAACAAAGGATTTCTTCCTTCTCTGCTTCTCTTGATGGCAAACTTTGTGATTGTTTGTAAGGTACATCCTTCTTTTTATTATACAGACAGCAGTGTGGAGCAACAGTCTTGGTTCTGGACTTACAATTGGAAAGTTGGGTTCAAATCCCTGATGAGATGCTGCTGTTGTACCCTTGAGCAAAGCAGTGCACCCAGTTGCAGTGAAATATCCTGCTGTATTAGTGGGTGCAAAGTTAAGTTGCTTTGCATAAAAGTGTCAACCACATAAGAGATGTTGGTCATTAAAAAAAGGAATGACTTCCAAGGTTTCTCCTGGGAAGGGGAGTTGATACTTGGTTTGTGACGCACTGATAGCACTATAACAACACTGATCTAAGTCTGTGATGATACGTTCTTGCCTCTTCATGGTAATACCTTTTCCTAAACTACAGGTTTTCATTTGCTAGTTTTGCCGATTGTGACGATTCAATTAACCACTGTAACCCTTGCATTCACCAATATTTTTATTTACAATAATCAATCACTTCCAACAGTGCCTGACAGTGGCAATGTTATAATGGACTTCTCCAAGGCACGCCTCAGATGAGGCCATCAGAGTCCAGCCCCTTGTGTGAGCAGACAGATTTTTTTTTAAATGAAATTTCAGCAAACTGGGCAAAACCCAAACGAGCCAGGAACGGGCCCACTCAGGCGTGCCACACACCTGGATTTTCAAACATTTGTGTAGTAGACTATAAGTAGTTTTCCATCATTCTCCATGGAGAAACACTGGTATCTTTTGTTTATGTTTGTTGTTGTAAAGCTGTAAATCACAAAAGCGATTGAATTAGCCTATATAATTAGACTGTTTAAAATGTTTTCAGTCCTGAACATTTAGGACAGGAGACAAAATCAGCATTAACATTGTAGCAGAGGCTGGACTTCAGAAATCCCAATCTTTCACTGTACAGGTTTCTGGAGTTTACTTGAGGCTGAACAGTGCAAAGGTACTATGGGATTGTATAACAAGATACCATGGGACTGTATGATACATTGTAATTCCCACTTGTGTTTGTGCATTACTAAATAGTGGCCTTTAAGGAATGTTTTAGACTAGAGCAGCAACAAGCTGAGCTCTGAGTCAATGCTCAGAGGGAGCTCTGCTTGCTAAAAAATATCTTGGCTACAGAACACCTAAATAAGGATTTTTCTGAAACAAAGGACAAAAAATCTAACAAAATAGCTCAATTAAGGCTTTGTTAAGCTTCGAGAATTAGAAAACGGTTGGAATGAAATTGTGAAAACACAAGGCATCCTGAGGACCAAGACCTAAACACCCAGCTGTTAAAGGGCTGTTAGGCGTGTTCCTTAATTAAACAGTACGATTCCAGACTCTATCCTCAATTCTCCGGGTAGCAGCTTCATCCTTTCTGAAGCAGATTTCTATTCAACAGTGAGTGTCTCTGTTGTTGACAGCATGGTGGGCTGTCCGCTGTACCTCCAACAGCTGAGGAAACATTTAACAATTTTGTTGTGGGCTTTTGTACTGGCACTGCCACTGAGCTAGCGAATGTACTGTAGTGGGCAGCTTTGCACGCATGCCAACTGCTGACAGACCAGGGTCATCGGTGACGGACCTTAACAAGTGGGCCAACCTCAGTGCTTGATGCAATAAGTGCACATGAGAACTACAGGAACACTCAACTGATCTTTCACTGCCACCACTTCATAAATTTATAGAATAGAAACTATAGGGAAAGGCTGAAAAGTCTGCAAAGGTAATTATGCTTCTTGAAGTACTGCTCACAAGTTAAGGGTATTTTCATGAAATGACAATTAAAATCCTCTTTTTTTTGTAAAAGAAACTGCATTTTCATACATTTGGAGCAAAGGTAATAATGCATAATTAAGCCTTTTTACCTCTAACTTAAATTGCTTCCCATATATAATGCACCAATAAAGAGCAATGACACGGTTATAACAAAAGAAATATTATTTGGTAAAAGTGTTATTCCAGATTTCATTTGAAATATTCACAACGGAAAACAGAACAATAGGAGCTATGGAGAACATAGCAACTTGACTTTCAGTTAATGAAGACAAATCCATGTCTTTATCACCATGGCGCTGCTCTTCTTTCCCTGCTTTGGCTCTCTTGTACATCAAGTACTTGCCTCCAACACTACAGGTAAGACGGCTTGTTCAATCTGCACGTCGTGAAAGCACATACCTGACCTGCCTGGCTCCCCGCTAGGACTCAGGAAGAGCCCAGCCCAAACAGGATGCAACACTGTAAGACAGACTTCCGAAACACGTATTTAAACTCAGGTTTAATGTCTAAGCTGCGGATGCTTGACCCCCAGAGAGACAACCTCAGATCCAAAACATTTGCCAGGAAAGCAAAGTCCAGATTTCTTATACTTCAAGAGCAAGCATTTTTAAGATCTTGTGACTTGAGATTGGCAGACTGCTCAGACTTCCAACCGTCCATTCAGTAACTGACTCCAACATCCTCTGCCTCCTTTCTCTTATCTTATCTAACCTCTGTCCTGTCCAGCCTGATATTTCTCAAAGCCATTTTTTCAAACTCTCCTTCCTGGTTTTTCTGGACACTGCACTAACCTTCTCATCCCCCTCCTGCAGTTCCTTCAGTTCATCACGTGCTTAATACGTGACACAGCCACGAGCACGTGTCCATCTCCAACCGGCAAGGTGACTATAGAAGCAAAGCCTTAAAACTAATTCAGTACAGTGCCCCCACCTGATTAAATCTCCACAGACTCTCAAAAGTCAAACAGCCAGCTGTACTGAGGTGAAACGTTTCCACATTTAATCTCAAAACACTTCTTACTAACTGGAAAAATGAAGATATCCCTGCACTTCAAAAACTGGCAAGCCGAGGAAAGGTCTCAGGTGTGCCGTGGACTCAGAAGAAATCCTGTTTAAATTTTTGGATCAGGACCTTTGCATAGCTCCTGAAATTGCAACCCATGTTCTAAAATGTCATTTCTGGCGATATTAGACCTGATTATTTAAAATTCATATGGTGTGCCACAACATATTTGAGATGTTAAAAGTGTGCCAAAAGGTTTGGGAGCTAAAGAATCCCTCAGGAAAACCACAACTTTGTAACTATCCAGATGCTCCTATCCTCTGTGATTTTTCCCTCACTGGCTGATCTTTTAAACATGACACATGGACGTGTTCTATCACAGATTCAGAGGTGGTCTGCTGACGCAAATTATTATTCCGGAGTCCTCCAGCTGGCAGTGGACTTTGTGAGGTGCTGCTGTTTTTCTGTCTGGAGATTGGTACATTTCATTTTTTTTATTTGAAGCTACAGGGTACAAATGAGCTCACCCACATTCCCCTAAAACTGTCACCTTTAGAACTGCATCTCAGGGAGCCATACTGATTCACACTTAAGAGTAGTAACAGAAAAGCAGTAATAATAAATACTGGGATTTAAGAACAATGCATAACATTATTAAGGCAGTCCTGGTGGCAGATTAACATGCGAGAATTGCATATCGAAAGTATTAGTGACACTTTAATGCATCGAGCCAAACTGCTACTTGAGGTACTTTAGGGGTGTTACAACACATTAATCGACCTCTAATCGTGCATTTCTTGGCAATTGTGGTTCCTTTTAAACATTAACAGCCTTCACTGGCTACATTGCTACAGGGACCTCACTCATGTTTGTCCTGCACTGTCCATGACTCTTCTTGGGTACAGGTTTCATTTACCCAGCAGGGAATTAAAGTGAGCAATTTCAATCAATTTTGACTCTGATACGGATGTAGGAGACGCTCACCTGGTCGCGGTCTCCGGCGAAGCAGCAGCTCTTCATGGTGCAGGAGTTGAAGTAGCCCTGGTTGTCGAACTGGAAGCTGGGCAGGCGGGAGTGCAGCTCGTACAGGACGGGGGGCAGGCGGCGGCGCAGGGCCAGCAGCTGGGTGCCCGTGCTGTTGAAGCGGACGCTCATGGCGCTCTGGAGAGACAGGCTGCCTCCATAGCGCAGCAGGGAGCTGGGGACACAGGGGCGACAGTGAGAGGAAAGAGCACTGGTGCCACAAACCATCAGTGCAGCCTTTCTGGGACAGAAATCCTTGCATTGATCTTTTAATAGTAAGGGGAAAAACTTCACATAACTGTTATCAGGCCAAAGTTCACGTCCAGAAAACATCTTGAAAAAGGTAGAGGCTAATTGCACGCTGAAAAACAGAAAGAAGAAACACAATGTTCGGGCTGTTGTTCAGGTGTGAGACGAAGGCTCAATGTTGTATTTCTTCTTTCTGCTTTTCCCCAGAGCCTTATCCCAGAAACATGGAGCACAAGGCAGGACAACACCCCAGACAGGGCGCTAGTCCCACACACTTTGACACTTTGGATGCTAGGGCCCTTTAGAGGAGCTGAGAGAGCCAGGGGAGGCTACCACTGCTACAGTTCCTCGGTGTCCAGCTGACAATGCAATGAGGGCCAGTTGTAAGTAAAAAAGCAGCAATGTATTCTCCACCTTTAGTGGTGCAGGGTCTACAGAGAGAACAAGACCAGACGGAAAGGAAAGACAGTCTAGGCGGAAGTAGAAAGACCAATGAAGACAGCATGTTTTGTTGTTTAGGCGACTGAAAGCAAGAGACTGAAATGTCGAGTTAGGGCAACCAGATGTGGACAGATCTTCATTCTGGTTTCAGTGCATGCTTGAGCAAATTAAAGCACTTTAGCCATAGCGCTGAAAACTCTTCCTGAAGGAGGAAGGTTAAAGGATGCAGCTACAAAAGCACAGCTGCAGTGATCAGCAACCTTGAACTTCCACAACACACACGTACACAGCAAATTCAGACACATCAATTAACATAGTCGGCATTCCTTTGGAAGTTGGGAGGAAACAACCCAGATAAAACCATATGGATCTGGAGAAAACAGATGATACTCCAGTCCAAAATCAAACTCAGGACATAACAGGTATGAGTCAGTAGCACTAACCATTGTACCACCCTCACATAAATCTTTCTGTATGGAAATATAAGAATTCCTATGGCTTTCTTCTTTTTTGGTTATGCAGAATCTCAGGGAGCTTTTTTAAAAAATGGTAAATGAATACAATTTTTCATACAAACAGTGAGGATTTCAAACCTTTGTTTTATCATCTGTTGTAGTCTTGAAGATATTCTTCTCTACATTTAAACGCCCATGAAATGACAGACATACCTGTGTATAAGGTTGTAATAAACATTAGATTGAAGAAACTGCTACATGATACACTGTACTTCATCCTAATCATTTGGCTCCCTCTAGTGGAAAATTTAGGTAACTGAATTCTCATGATCATTTATAGATAAATCAAATCTCCACGATTGCAAGGAATAAGAACCATTATGTCAGTTTTACATTTACATGATTTGTTTCCTTTTTTTGTTATAGATTTATAGTTACAAACTGTATTGTAGTAAGCCCTCTCATCACAAGAAAGATGGATTCTTCCATGATTTACGAACTTCCAATCTCCTGCAGCCATTAATTTTGTACAGAATCGTATTATATGACAAATAGAGATAGTTGCATTAATATAACCACAAACGGCAGAATGCCAACATGCTTATTTGGACTATTTCAGACATAGTTATTTCCTTGTATTTTAAAAACCACAAGGTTACTGGATGTTTACTGTGGACAAACATTTTATATACATTTCTACCAAGATATAGTCATTATAGCGTTCTTCAAGGTGTTTTAGTATAATATGGACGTAACACAAAAGAATGTTTTCAACTCCTAATATGTATATACCTCACTACTCTGAAATACATTTCTTGTAAAATGTTTCCATTAAAATAAAATGTGATACTTCCAATCAAAGGATTATGCTACTTTGTCCAAACAGAGGTGATAAAAGTTGAAACTATTAACAATACTGTCCTCTCTACTCATAATACACCTAATATTTAATGTTTGCTTCAATGTGGGAATCTCCAAACTTTACAAATGTTCTTTCAGAGAAGAACATGCTGAGACAAAATGTTTTCAGTATGGACAGTGCTACCTCCTAGAAACAGGTTTTTGTTCATCCTCCAGTCTTCTATGTTTAAACCTTTATGGCCTTCATTGTTGTTTTTATGTAAACACATAAAATATGATCTTTGACAGAAAAATAATAATAGTTACAGGCAGTGGGAAGTCTCTCTCCAGCTACGGTGAATGTTCCATTCTAAATATTCTGATGTTGCTAGGCTTGTCAAATGATTGTTTTATAAAAGGTGTATATATACTGTACTGTTTTCCTGGATACATAAAATAATCAGTTTTACAAATATTTAAAGGATGATGAATGAGATACCCTACATTCAAATAGTAAAAAATGGCTACAACAATCAAAAGTTCAAAGAAAAAAAACATTTGTGGTAAAATATAGAACAGTATAGCTCTTTATTTCATGTAATTTGGCTGAGATTATTATTTTTGGCACTCACATCTGTTTGGGAGCTGAACTTTTGATCTGCAATCTAACATCTCTGGACATTACTGTGCAGTCCTAGCAGTCCTAGCAGACCAGAATATTCACAGACTAATAACATAATATTACATAACGACGGGACATTTTTCACATTTAGGACTTTCAAGTTCTGGCAGGCCATAAAAAGTTTAACTTCAGGAGAAAGGAACTTTTAAAAGTTGAGGGCTTGTTTAAACCATAATCAAAAGCATTTTCCCTGGAGAATCCTTTCAGTTCACTTTTGACCTGCTATTATATCTATATATATACAGTAGCTATATCTACATAAAACAGTTATTCAAATCTGACGTATTAAAAGGCCTTGAAAATGACTGGTGCGGTGATCTCCACTTGTGCTAGCTGGATGTTTAGTCCAATTACTCAAGCAAGTGATAGTTACTGTTTGATTTAAGAATGGTTTTGCAATCAAACACAAGCACTGAATTAAGACCTAAGAACAAGGGTACTTTCGGTGTGAGGAATATCTTTGCTTTTTTGCCCAGATGTATTATTTTTTTCTCTTTTCTTTCTTCTGACAAATCAGTGATTAATCAATGTAAGCTCTTGTACCCATTTTCTGAGTTTTTCCACACCCAACCAGAAAACACAATTAAGCCCCCTCGTAATTTAATGCAACTCTACAGAACGTTAAAGATAAAAACTACTTAAATGTATATGACAATCATCATTTTACCAAGAGCAGAAGAATGTATTTATTGCATTACAGCAGGGCCACTGATCTGTGATAGATTAGTGAAGGGGTTTCCTCTGGTGCCACTTCTTAGCGAGAACTCACCTGCGGGGCTTGCGGATGTCCCATAATCCCACTCCTTCTTTGGAGTTGGCAGTGGCCAGGAGCCGGGGCTCAGCTGGGTTGAACATCACGCTGTGGAAGGCGGACGGGTAATTGGCCAGACAGAAGGGCTCTGGAAAACACACACAGGAGCTCCGGTCACATGACAGAGCCTGGGAATGTCACTTTCCAGGGGGTGGCAGCACAGCTTATTGAAACTCAGAGCAAGAGGCACAAAGCCATGTTCTTTAAGCCGATACCCTGGCTTCTTTGAAGAAACTGCTGGATGAGATTTTCAGTTCAATTAGTTAATAGCCACAAATGAGATAGAAGAGCTGAATAGTCTGCTATCATTTGCAACCTGCAATAAATAAAATGAGCTTTTATTCTGTACAAATGTAAAACACGGATCCTGCCTTGTATGAAAATGTTCATATATTTGTATTTGCACCTTTTTCAAATTTAAGACATTCCTGTATGACAGAGCTCAGCAGTCAAATTTCTCTTCACAGAGATAGAGAGGGTTGATCTCAAATGCTTTAGTTCTATATTAATCGAATTATTTGGATTAAAAAAAACGTCCGTGTCACCAACTTCTAGATTGATTTAAGTTTTGCCAATGGAACCACTACTGCTGAGCAATTCATAGAATAACAGATTACAGCTTAAAAAGCACTTAAGGAAAATCAAGCTTGAGGAGACTTTTTCTTTTATAAAGGTATTTGATAGCACTGATTATGAAAATCCTATGCAAAGAATTGATATTGTTTTTAACACAATCACATGCCTGACAAATTAAAAGTCAGATTGGATACAGGCCCTGCAACTTGGTAGAGGTCTGATCAAAATGCAGGTAGGTTAAAGGATACAATGATCATACAATTTGGTAAAGGCAATCGAGAATTTAGTCAGAGCTGTTTAAAAGGTGCTGATTATGTTTTGCACATCGTGAACAGATATTGAGATGGATTTTGTCTGACCCCCAGATGACAGACAACTCAATAAAGTTTGCCACTGAAGACAGACTTCATTCTTCATTCATATTGACAGTTTACAGTATATAATTCAACCTTTCAGAAGGCTTTGATGTGGCAACAAGTCTTATTTTAACATTCTTCCAAATTTCTTCTGGGTCAAATGTCTTAACCGTCCATTTATGATAATGAAGTTATTATTCAAAGTCTGGCTTCAGAAAAGTCTACTGAACACCACAGAAGAGAAGCATCCTTCTATTATATAACTTATTACAAGCGCTTCTTAGAGCACTTTGATCTCCAGAGTCACTTCTCTCAAATTACAAAAGACAATATCCACCAGACTAGGATCATAAATATTTTCTTATAATTAAGAAAATAAGATCATCCTTGGGGAGTTTAAGTGTTTGTTTTTTATTCTAGTTGCAAAAATGTGATTATAGGCTTTTCAAAAGTGGAGTGGAAGATAGTTAATGAACAATGTCCAAAGAGTCATAAAACTCTGGCATGTGCTGTAAAATCAAACTTGCACAAACAAATGCATTTCAGTGCCTTGATTATTTTCAGTTGTATCTAGCTTTCATGTGCTCTCTCACCGAGTCTGGCACTGAATTATCTTAAACAGAAAATGTTTATTTCCCTTACAATCTAAAACAGATAAACCAGTGGCCTGATAAGAGTATGCCCAATTTTAATTCAAAATTATTTCTTGTGCACACAGATAAAATTAATGTGTCCTACAAATCAGTTTTAGGCAGATGTCTAAAAATTCTAGATGTCTCATGCGTTTCTAATGGAGCAAGGACCTCTATATTTTCTGTTCCTAGATTCCTAGGAGACCACATGATCTTTATGGATACTTTTTAATATCCAGATAAAATGCACTATATCACAAGCCACTTTACATGTTAACTGTAGTGTTAGGGGATAAGAAACCTTATCAGTGATGGACCTCTGATATGGGGGGGAGTGGTTTAAAGGTGGGCAGGTGAATGCAGTCTAATTCCTGTGTGCGGTTGTGGGGACTGTTGCAAAAAGCTCAGACACTGAAAAAAATAACTGGCTATCACAATCTGATTTGGCGGTAAACTGAGAAGGTGAAAACTTACAATACCATCACATGACTGTATTTAACACTGAACTTTGAGCTCAATTGTTTTTTAATTGTTATTTTGCATTCATCATTTTTAATTTGTAGTTTAAACTTGTTTTATAATTTATTATAAGCAGAATCTCAAATCCCAGACCAGGAGGGAGGGTGGTCAATTACATAGTGTGAGACTCCAATCATGGAGAGCCATACTGACTTTGGGTTTTAGTTCCACCTGTTATCAATGATCTAATCAAGATAATTATTAGCCAAATTATTTCTATTTTGAACACTCTTTGAAGGTCTTCAGCAGTTGTTGATTTAAAAAGGTTCACAAGATCATGAGTTGTGCACATATGGGTTGACTGGACAAATTACTCAAATCTTCTCAGCTTTCCAAGAGCTGGTATCATTAACGAGCCTAGAAAACTGGCTAACACACTGTTCTCCAGGACCAGAACTGCAGACCCCTCACTAAAAATGAACATGTCTTCTGTCAATTATATGACAATTCCCATCATCCATAACACATCCTTTTTATATTCCTTATTTCATAAACAGTATCATAGTTGTTTCAAAATGCAAGATGTGTAGCCCAGTGTTCTCTTTCTTTTCCTGTCCCTCATTCTATTTGTGTATATGGTATTATGCCAACAGCATTCATCACTTTTCAATCAGGAAACATGACCAATTTATATCAATCAGCTCTAAAAAGACTAAAAAAACTAAACATATTTCTCCTGTGCTAAAAGACCTGCACTATCTACCAGTCTCTTACAGGCAGACTTCAAAATTCTTTTCTTGACCTATCAGGCATTGTCGCCGGTGTACCTAAAAGTTATTATTCCCACATGTTCCAGTTCACTAACTTTGTACTATTGGTTCTGGGCTCAACATTTGAAAAACGTCAAATTGCATGTTAGGGGACTGTTAGCAACAGCCCTTCATCTCTGAAATACTTTTTATTCACTTTTATTCTGAAGTTATTTTTATATCTCACCTTTAAACATACGTGTTTTCAATGGTTTTTAATTTATCAATCATATCTAAGTAAAGAGCCCTGAGAATGCTTTGTATTGAAACAAGCTATTTATGAATAAGACTGACTGATTGACTGATTTTGCAGGGAATGGTCTTTTCTGTCCAGTAACTGGGTCAGCCAAGGAATGGCATTGAGCGACCAAGGCCATGACCTTGTTCAGCAGAATCCCGTCCGCGAAACTCAAGCAGGGAAATGTTTGCCTGAGCTGAAGGCAGAAAGAAGGCCTGTTCATACCTCCGTGAGGTGGCTCGCGGGTGTCCCAGATCAGAACGCGTCCATCATCTGAGGAACTGGCAAACACGTTGTCGTTGACTGGGCTGACAGACAGACCGTACACAGCGTCATCATGGAGGAACACATTCAGAGTATCGCCCCTGTGGGAGAAGATGATATCAGGAATCAAAGCTGTTAATCAAGAATTCATGACAGGAAACATAATCTTAAAAGTGTTAAGGGAAATGGCAAGAATCAGGGGCAAATCAAATTATATTAAAGTGGTCATTTATTACTTTGCGCAATAACTTTACATGCTCTACATAAAGAACCAAAAAAGATTACTTTTGATTGACGTCTAAAATCATTTTCTCCAATAATCCTTACACTTTTCTGGACACTCCACTCATAGCACTTTACAGGCAATGGGGACTCCCCTCCACCAGCACCAATATGTAGCCCCACCTCAAAGACATGACGGCAGCCATAGTGCACCAGTACGCTCACCACACATTAGTTATTAGTGGGGAGGAAACTATGAGGAGCTATGAAGCCAGTTCATAGACAGGGATTATTAGGAGGTCATGATTGGTAAAAGCCAATGAGAAATTTGGCCTCGACACTAGGGTTACACCCCTACTCTTTTTGAGAAACACCCTGGGATCTTTAATGACCACAGAGAGCCAGGACCTCAGTTTTACGTCTCATCCAAAGGACCGCAGGGTAAGTGCTCCCGACAGATCCCACTAATACCTCTTCCAGCTGCAACCTTAGCTTTCCCAGGATTTCTCCCATCCAGGTACAGGCCAGGTTCTCTTCTGCTTAGCTTCAGTGGGTTGCCACTTCAAAACATTTTCATAATACCACACTCAACTACGAAATATGCCTTCAGTCAGTAAATCCTGGGAAATTTCTAATATCCATACATTTGCAATGCATTGTCTAGATTGGCTACCTTCTCATCTATCTTACACAGTTACATCTATGCCCCTAGCAAAAACATGCTAAACAGTATTTAACAAAAAAGGACAGGAGGCTCAAGATAAAAGTTATGAACGTGGAATATGGTTGCCTCAATTTATGAGACTTTCTTTGTCCTATGTTGTTCTTAGTCTATAGTTTTTTCTACACGTTATTGTGTCAACCGATACTGTTATGGGCTTGTAGTGTGAGGCAGTTTTTTGGATAATGGATACACCACTACAAACTTGAGGGTTCAAATCCCAGATGAGACATTGCTGTTGTACCCTTGAGCAAGGTACTTCACCTGAATTGTCTCAGTAAAATAGCCAGCTGTATAAATGAGTGCCAGTGTAAGTTACTTCGGATAAAAGCATCAGACAATAAGTCAGTAGTCTTAAGTGACAGCATGTGTCAATGTAATGACCTCCCCTTCTTATGCTGGCAGAAAACACCTTCTGTGTCACAGGAAACCTATATTGAGAGTCAGTGTGGCATCATGGAGACATTTTGGAATGCACACCACTTAAACAATGACATAATGTGCTCAGAAGAGCAGTTTGGTATGATTTCTGTTTAGCACAGAATTAAGTCTGCCAGATGTCATATCTGACAGTTAAGCTACATGTTAGATGAAAACTGAATATTCAGCTTTGACAGTTGAAATTAAACACCCTGCTGCTCCAGGTAAGGCTGCATAAACAGACTTCACAACTTTGAGTTTTGTCACAATCCCTTGTTAACAGCAAAAGCACATGACTCACATATTGATTCAATTCATTTCATCAACAGATCTTCAGCAAGATCTTTGCTGAACACTATTAATGTCTTATCACATATTGTATCACATGTACACACATGTACACATAGATACATACATTTCACTATCAAAATCTCTTGTTAAAAACTCCCTGAACTTATTTGTCAGGAGTCTATGCTCCCTGGCTGATACCACATGGAAAGGTAGATCTGATGGCCAGAATGCCACAGGATAATTGTGAGGACCAGACCTAACAGGCAGGCCAAATTCTATGCCAAAACCAGAGAAAGTGAACAGTAAAATATGTGGTAAAGACAAGGCAGACATCTGACCAAGATGGCATCGCCCTGGAGTCTTGAGGGCTGCCCGCAGAGCATAAACAACTGCAAGCACAAGGATGTCCAGCAGAAGGATTGGAGGCTACTGGAAATTAGAGAAATCCTGGAACTTGAACTGTGGGGATTAGGGATTTCACAGTGTGAGATTTTGGTGGTACGATTATAGTCTCAGGAAATAATCACGTATTACTATTTCTTTTCAGGTAATTCATTCCGAGACACTATGGAGTGAAAAAAGACACAAAGCACGGCATAATTAAACATTTTATTGTTTTTTTTCCCCATAACATTCTTTTGGTCCTGGAAATAAAACATGTAACCTACTTTATATTAAAAACATAAATATGATGGAGAAAGGTAGGCAGTGGCAAATGGAAATATTCAGAGAGGTCAGTCCCAGCCCGTCCCTCTCCTCACTTGGAACTTCGTCACTTGTGTGTCATTAAAAAGTGTATTTACTTTAACGCTAGGGCCAGCGGATGGACTGGTGGCGAGCACCAATTACAGGAAAAATGCTTATAAGCGATAGAGGTATTCCCGCAAATTAAACTCGATTGAAAACAAAAGTAACGTTAAACATGCACAGAGGACTACTCCGCTGTGAACTGCTCCAGCCAGGGCAAGCCCTAACTTAAGCTAACTAATGTAGCGTTAGCTAGTTTTTTTTTACCTTGACTTGTGTATAGAGGGATAGATGGTAATCACTAAAGCAGATTAGACGTGTTTGAACCATTGGCAGCCACTTTTTTTCGGCACGTTTTGCAAATTGGATATCCGGCGTCTTCTACTACCCCCTGATCATTTTTTAGATATCCAAAATGCTCCCACACTGCTGATTTAAGGCGCTTTTTTGGTGGATACAATGCTGAGATGTTGTATCCTTCTGTCATTTTCACAGCACGTCTGCTCTCTGTAGGCTTACTAAGGTGTTGTTGGACTAGCCAGCTGAGCTGAGCCAGGCACACCACACACGCACGTAACTCACACGCGAGCGGAATTTTTCAGGGCAACATGGAACAGGAACAGGCTTCTAAAATAGAATTTTACGATAGCTTCTAAAATTCTACCGTGACGTTTTTAATCGTGGTTAATAGTGAAACTGTTTAATCTCAAAATCCCTAGTGGGGATGTATCCTGTGGAGATACATCAGTTACACATTTGCTTTTGTCAGGAAAGTCTGGGAGCAAAATGAACCTGGAGAATGTTTCTGTGACTGGCTTGGAAGATGAAGTGTCTATTGCTTTTACTAAAGT
Organism: Atractosteus spatula; assembly: GCF_055471065.1. Classification (NCBI taxonomy): domain Eukaryota; kingdom Metazoa; phylum Chordata; class Actinopteri; order Semionotiformes; family Lepisosteidae; genus Atractosteus; species Atractosteus spatula. The sequence goes on from NC_142714.1 coordinate 24,383,704, forward strand.
GCTCAACTCTCCTACAAACATGGTGACATTCTAAACAGCAGCATGGGATTTCACAGCGAGGGCCTGTATATTTTTAGACACTACTATAACCCAAACACATACATGTTATAGGGTACCTGAAGCTCTGAATCATGTATCTAACACAGAATATTTAATAGATCAGCAACTGCTCCGCTATCTTATGGACATTGCAACAGACTGGTATGCTGCCAGGAAAAGCTGAGTGCGTAGCCCAGTGCTTCAAGGATAATGAAACCTTAAACATTTCTTGACCCGTTCAGAGTCCTGACCTCAGTCCTACACAACTCCAAGATGAAACAAAATGACAGATAACAAAAAGATATCTCAACGACCAACCTTTTTTGCTGGATGTACTGCTCTGTTTGAGAACTGGAAAAGGATTCTTAAACCGATGAGAAGTGCCTTTGACTCTGAAGTCAATTTAGGCAGACACCACATTAAAAATATCCTGAACAGCTGACTTTTGTTACTTGAACTCTTGGTCCAATAACTCTGTAATACAGAGTACATGGAAAAGCAATAAGTCATCTTTTTGTAAAACCATTAACATGTAGCAAATTGTTGGCCCCTTCCCAACTGGCAGTTTGCCTATGCATCAAAGTGTGAAATTAGCCAACAATCCCATCTGAATTTATGGGGTGCAGTTAAAATGTTATCAAATCCAGAAAGAAGAACAGTTGAGATATCTCAATATTTTTCATAGACATAAGAAAAAAAAAGATTTATTTTTAAAATAACATGTATGGAAAAACCCATCTGTTATCCTGAATTATAACCACTGTAGGATATATTTAACTTAAAGCAAGTAAAAGATCATATTCATCAGGTCAGAGATGGGCAGTTCCCATCCCAGTATAGTTACAGCAAGATCTGGGAAAATTATGCAAATGAGGTTTTCAGTTAAGTAACTGAAGTGATCTGGATTGATTAAACACTATTCATCAAAAGCTAAAGCTGCCCATCCATTATTCCAGTTATGCCGCTCTTTGTATTCAGAACCACAACAGATTTCAAGTTAAATCCAAGCAGGAAGTAGGGCACCTGAAGTCGGAACCATAAGCACACAAACATTTAGAAAATCAGCAACTGCTCTACTATCTCAGAGTAATCCCTGATATAAAGACTGAAAATCTTAAGTTGTACAAACATCAGTATGAGATCTTACCTCTCCACATCATGGAGGATGACCTGTTCATCATTCCCTGAAAGAAGAAAAAAAGAACTGTAATCTAAATTCAACCTGTTGATCTTAAACAGTTGTATTGTCAATGCAGTTTAGTACAGGTACAGAAATGTTCTAGCTCTATCTAATGTTTATAAATAGATCCTATCTTATGTCTCATAGAAAAACACAATGTTTTTTTCAGATACAGATTAACAGAACCAAGAACTCAAAAAATGAAAAAATGATTGATCCCCATCAGTCCCCATCCCTGCTGCTTTCTCTACAAGGATATATGTGAACAAAGGACTAAACATTCAGAGATCATACACATATACAGAAATATTTGAATTATGGATTGAGTTCAGCAGTACAGGCAGCACATTTTTCTTATAATATGCTTTCTTTCTCTAAATCACCAGGGATACCAGAAAAAACAAAGGAGCTAGAGTCCTATCAACAGCCAGGAGGATCTTCGGGTTAAGCCTGTGTTTCTGAGTGAAATAAGCAGGTGACAGAATGTTTTTTTCTAGCGTTTCAAAATTAGATTTTTAGTCTAGGTGGTACGAAATATGCTGGCAAGAAATAACAGGAGGTGGTATTGGGGTTTAGAACAAAAAAAAACACCATATTGCTCAAACACATCTTGGGAGTCTGGGGTTAACCATCACTGGACAAAATGATTAGTCTGAGCGAGTGGTTACTGAATGGCTGTCAGGGGCAACAGCAGGTTAGTGGTAATCTGTCAGCTGTCATTTTCTTAAACTACCTAATCAGCTATCTGTCTACTTCTCAAGTCTTTATTAATGTACGTGCTAAAAATCTTCAGCACTGTGGATCTGCAGGACTAGACTTGACCATCAAGGCCACAAAACTGTTCCGTTTTCCTGCAGTGAGGACATGACACCGAGTGGAATCTCACCTCCGGAGAAGACCCTTTTATTGGTGCTGTCAAAGGCCAAGCAGAAGATGTTGGAGAGGTGCTCTCCCTTCAGCTTGACCGGTTTGGCCCGCGAGTGGATGGCCTTCTCCATGTGCCAGAGCAACACTCTCCGGTCATCTCCTCCTGAGAGAGGACAAAACCACATCAACCCATCAGTCATGACAGTCAGTAGGACAGTTCTCTTACCAAGAAGACAGCACAAGTATAGCAACACACAAGGGGAACTGAGTGTGAGCACCATTGATTCCCAGACTTCTGTATTTGACATTATATGCACAAGTCCTGCTCCCAATAATATTCACATTGCTATAAAATTGAATGTGAAGTCTTGAATGTGTTCTGAATCTAGGGAAAAAAAGACTTCCTTAATCTGCTTTACCCCCAAAAGGTAACAGCGACCCTAAGGAGAAAATGTATATTGGAAACAATAACATTGGGTTTGCATCAAAACATCAAAACTGATTTTGTATGCAAATTCCCAGTAAATCATGAGTATGACTTTGCAAAAAAGTCAAACCTCAATGCAAATATTGCATTTTACCACAACTGTTGTGGGATTTTTTAACACAGTGTCACCTCAACAGGAGTATAAAATGATTTTGAACACACTCTGTCAGACATTTTCCAGTTTTCTTTCTTCAAGAATGTAAAAGCAACAGCACTGACATAAGACTTCTTGTGAGGAAGTAATGAATATTTATTTTTTTAAATTTGGCAAACGGTTTTATTTGCAATTCTATGTATAGCACAACAAATGTACAGCATGTCTTTTATCGAATGGAGAGGTAACAAATTAAAACTGTGCTATTCCATTTTTAGATAAAGGCTTTGGTTCTGTAACCAAAGTTTAAATTAATAAAAGTCACTTTTTAGACTGTTTTTGACAAAAAGTCATTCTTCAGGCTTGTAGAAACAAAACCTGTTGCTTGAAGTTCTGGAGTGAATGTCGGAACAGAATATCCATTCCAACAAGTTCTCGAGTGCCAAGTCAAATAAGGTTGTTTGTCCAAACAAATCATATTTTAGTGCCTTAAACCTTGCGTTGAAGTTTTCAGGCTTTTATTTTGAATTTTGTGGATCCTTTCATTATGTTTTCTGTGGTGGAATGCCTTAACCTCTCAAACACATATATGATAGTCACATGTTACTGTTTTCCTTGGGCCAATATTGATACCAAAAAAGAAAAACATAGGATCATATTAAAATAGCACTTTTTGTGAAGACGATTGGAAACTGTCTGTAAATGGTAAACCCCAACTGGTTAATGAAAGCTTCAGAAAAAAAATTAAATCGGTAGCTGACATGCAAGATTATTTTTTACATACCATGGTAGAATTACGGTATATTTAGGAGTGTATTATACTATGCTTGGTAAACTGGTCTTTCTGATAGTAAATATATATATTAATTAACATTGCTTTGCTGAAACTGTATGTATTATTTTCAATAAGGTGCCAAAGGTGCATAATAACTGAAGAGCTGGAAACAAAGTGGTGACACAGGGCAGAGTTTGCACATTGCCTTATTAAATTTGTGGTAGTTCTTCAGGAAGTTCCGAAAGAACAGCAGGATGAATGCTATAGAAGGCCAGAAAATAAAACTAACATCTACTGCCAATCCCAGATGACCTGGAAGAACAATCCTCTGCATCCACAGATAACATCCCAGAATTATTATTGTGGGAGACGTTAGAACAGGGAAGGTGGCCTTGAAGAGCCGCAACAGACCAAGCCATTTAGATCTACTTTAAATCAAGAATCTGTAAGGAACTGCATCATGTGGGGTTTGTTAAATTTATTAAATTAACCGATTCTGTAAAGTTAGGAATGCCGAGTTTTGTATCTTGAGAGCTATAGAGCCCTGGCATTTTCATTTCATAGAATCTCTAAATGGGAGGCATGGTGGAGTCAATTTCGGACATGGAGTCCTGTTTGCGGGAGTTTGTATGTTCTCCCCATGTTCATGCGGGTTTCCTCTGGGTGCTCCAGTTTCTTCCCACAGTCCAAAGACATACTGGTAGGTTAACTGGCTCGTGGGAAAACTGGTCCTGGTGTGAGTGTATGCGTGTTTGTGTCTGTGAGAAATGGATGATTTAAGGGTCACCCATAAAGTTTCTGCACTCTGGCTCTCCAGGACTACCCCCATCTTTAACATTATGTTTAAAACATATTGGACTAAATCCTCGCGGGGTATCAAAATCAAGTCCAATAATCCTAAAGCACGTAATCAGTAATGGTCACTCTGTGACGAAAAATAATTAGGACCACCAATAATAGTCTTCATATGGGGAATTAAACGAATTCCTAGCAGCAGTGAAAGGCTAACTAGACTTTACTACTGTTGACACTGTGTTGTTACTAACAATTACAGTAAGTCAACTTTTAGTTTTCATTTTGCTTTATTTATACCTATTTATTATTTATATCTACAAAGACGTTAATCTTTCCATTGCTTATTTCCAGTTGAGGGACTTGCCGACTGTTGTCAAAAAGTTGTATTTTAGAGCTACTGCAATAGCTGATGAGAAACGGAATGGGAATTCAACAAAAAGCCAATTCTCAAGACCCACCGCAACAACCAGAATAAAACATCCGGATCACTAATATTTTGTAACTGCGTCAGTGTTATAAAATCACAAGCGCTCCGAATAGTTACAACGTTATGCGGATTCACCAAATGTGTAATTTGTGTAATTTAAAACTACACATACAGCATCTACTTGTCACAGGACGGCAATCGACTATGTCAGGTTTTTTCACCCCACTTGTTCAGTCTGTCATCTTTAAATAGGTACTCGATCGTTCAACCTGTATCTGGTGGTGTGGGGCCTTTCCCGATGTTTTGAAGCCTGGGGTTTTACTTCAGCACCTGTCCACAGAACCCCACTCGAGATTGTGGCGAAGGAAATAGGTTGCTTTAAGGCCCCCAGTAATTAGAAGTTGTTGTGGTATATGTTTACGGAAAGACACGAATAATAGCATGACCAGTCATCTCAGTGGTATTCACACAGAACTTAAAAAAGTAATGCAACGTTTGCTAAGACGAGCTTCAAGAGCACTTGCACACTTTTTACATAACGCCGTACTTTTAAAACCCACTTACGTAAGAGA